>NC_089735.1:7222553-7374680 GCF_035083965.1 Branchiostoma lanceolatum
GATTAAAACAAATCTTTTTGCCCTGTGTGTGTTTTGGTGTCTTTTCAGCCATGCTTTTACATTTTGCATGGTATTTCAGTTATGAAATCAAGGATTAGACAAATTCGATTTAGGTCTCAGCGAGAGAGCCGTCTAGTGGAATGGGGGGCCTGTAACGTAGTTTCTAATTAAAAGGGCTGTCAAGAGACTCAAGACTTGTATTTTTTACGGATATTTTTTAGTTTGTTTGGTACATTTCTGAATATGTGACTTAAGTGTGAAGATACAAGTGTCACCAGTCGTCGCTGCGATGTATCTAGCAACTTCGTTCATTAGACTTAGTATCTAACTTTAGCATCATACTAGAGCACTTTGCTTCGTATCTGATTTGTAACCAGAGCTTTTTTTCAATAAGAAGTGCATGTTCAATGATCTAAATGATCGGGGAAGAATCGTACCAATACAGGATCTAAGAGTACCACTGGAGTTTGAAATAACGAATCTTACCAAAATTAATGTCCAACGATGTCTCATTGTAAAGTTACGTGAAGGCTATTTTTCCTAGATGTGACCTGTATTGGCTGTTTATGACTGGGTGCTGGAATTTATTGAAAAAAATGCAATAAATGCTGTAGAGTGTGACTCATATTTTATTGGGCGTTTCTGTAGTCTGTCGCTTCCTTTTTAGCAGCTTCAGCCCCAGCTCGGCCAGCTCGATTGCTGGTTGTATCCGCTCACGGGCTGTCGTCTGCCGTAAGTAGATTGAGGCCTCGAGCGCTGTCGTCTGCCGGAAGTGCCCTGAGACCTCGTGCGCTGTCGTCTGCCGTACGAACTCTGAGACCTCGTGCGCTGTGGTCTGCTGTACGAACTCTGAGGCCTGGTGCGCTGTTGTCTGCTGTAAGTAGGTTGAGGCCTTGTGCGCTGTCGTCTGCCGTACGAACTCTGAGGCCTCGTGCGCTGTCGTCTGTCGTAAGTAGGTTGAGGCTTCGTGAGCTGTGGGCTGCCGTAAGTAAGCTGAGGCCTCGTGCGCTGTCGCCTGCGAGAGGTACGGTCAGGCTTCGTGCGCTGTCGTCTGCTGTAAGTAGGTTGAGGCCTTGTGCGCTGTCGTCTGCGAGAGGTACTGTCGGGCCTCGTCCTCTGGCGTCGTTCTTTCTTTGACATCCAAGGGAACGTCGAGGTCCCGGTAATGCCGTACGTCGTAGGAACTAGCCCCTGTCGCCGGGACGATTTCATTGTTTTTCGTTGTTGTTTTCGTTCTTTCTTTGTCATCGAAGGGGACACCGATGTCCCGGCCATGCCGTACGTTGTGGGAGCTACCACGTTTCCCCAGGATGATTTCATTGCCTTTCGTTGTTGTTTTCGTTCTTTCTTTGACATCGAAGGGTACGTCGTGGGAGCCACTACGTTTCCCCGGGACGATGTCATTGCTTTTCGTTGTTGTTTTCGTTCTTTCTTTGACATCGAAGGGTACGTCGTGGGAGCCACTACGTTTCCCCGGGACGATGCCATTGCTTTTCGTTGTTGTTTTCGTTCTTTCTTTGACATCGAAGGGTACGTCGCGGGAGCTACCACGTTTCCCCGGGACGATTTCTTCTCCTTTCGTCGTTCTTTCCGCTCAGCCTTTTTTTCTTCCTTTGAACCATAATCTTCCTCCATATCGTATTCCAAGAATTTGGCATCCTCTGCTGCCGCACTCAGACTATCAGCTGCGTCTTCCAGCAAGTCATAGTCTTCCTCAAGGTCCATCTCTTGCTCCTCCAGTTCTTCTTGTATCAGGTCATGTTCTTCTTCTTCCTCCCATTGTCGTTCTTGCAGCTCGTCCAGATTCTGTGCTCCTCTGTATAGCTCCTCCTCCAGCTCTTCTTTCTGTTCCAGATACTGTTCCTCGTCTTCTTCTTCTTCTTCTTGTCCTCTCCTTCTATTTTTGCCCCCTCCTCCTTTTCCCCTCCTTCCTCCCGTTTCTTCCTCCTCCTCCTCCTCCTCCTCATAGTCCTCCTCAAACTCCTCCTCCTCCCCTTCTTCTACCTCTTCTTCTTCTTCTCCTTCATCTTCTTCTTGTCCTCCCCTTCCTTTTCCTCCTTTTCCTCCTTTTCCCTTCTTCCTCTTTCTTCCTCCCGTTTCTTCCTGTTCCTCTTCCTCTTCTTCCCCTTCTTCCACCTCTTCTGCTTCTTCGTCTTCTTCTTCTCCCCTTCCTTTTCCTCCTTTTCCCTTCTTCCTCTTTCTTCCTCCCGTTTCTTCCTGTTCCTCTTCCTCTTCTTCTCCTTCTTCCACCTCTTCTCCTTCTTCCACCATTTCTGCTTCTTCGTCTTCTTCTTCTCCCCCTCCTTTTCCTCCTTTTTTCCCTCCTTTTCCTCCTTTTCCCCCTCCTTTTCCTCCTTTTCCCCCTCCTTTTCCTCCTTTTCCCCCTCCTTTTCCTCCTTTTCCCCCTCCTTTTCCTCCTTTTCCCCCTTTTCCCCCTCCTTTTCCTCCTTTTCCCCCTCCTTTTCCTCCTTTTCCCCCTCCTTTTCCTCCTTTTCCACCTTTTCCACCTTTTCCTCTCCTTTTGACCCTTTTCTTCACAGTGGCGTCTGAATCCAGGTGTTTAGTGTCAAGTGACTCATGGTCTGGAGAACGCTCTAAAGAGTGGTCTTCAGCTGCAAAACAAGAAGGAAAAGTTCAATCCACAAGTCTCAATTCTGTTTGAGACAAATGCAGCTGCCAACGCCCAACCAAAGTACCGATGGGATTAATCTAACTATGATCCTCCAAGTGTTGTTGAAAGCTATTTATTGACGATGTCACTGTCCTATTAGTGAAGAGCTACTTTTCCCGAGTATTTTGCGTAATGTTCTCAGCGTGGCTTCAAATAGAATTGAGGTGTTCAAAAATGAGCTTTTCCTAGCTTGCAACTATCGTGGAACTATCACCAAGTACTGCAAGAGCATCCTTATCATGTAGCTTTAAAAATGCTTTCAGTTGGAATGTGCAAAGGTTAGGTGTCGTTCATTGTTACCAAAGAACCAACTCTTGCCATGGCACTCCGCGTGCCCGCAAAGGTGGTGTGTAATGCTGAAGGGCGGTTATGCCAGCCATATAGATACAGACACTCTCGCCACAAGGATTTTTAATCGCCTAGAAAACCGCAAGCTAATTAGTAGCTTTGTTTTATATTAAAGGAAACCCGGGCAATATTAGGGTCCGAAAATTGGATTTTGAAAATCAATCTATTAAGTCATTTCGATACATGATTAGTTCAAACAACACTATTACAATGTATAGCGACGTCCATGGTGCAAAAGTATGACGTCGTTGTGATATGAAAACTTACTGAAAATCGTCGCTGGGGTGTTTGTAGGCTCGCGAAACTAAAGCCCCTGACACACTTGTGCGTATATACAAGCCCACATGAGTTGCGTATTAACATGTTTTTGGTCAAGATTGAGTTTGCAGCCCAAGAAGTCATTTCCTTGGTTCGATACCTAGAGAGCACAACGGCGGTTCAACGCAGAAAACAACTTCTTCCCCGCAAACTTTCCGTAATCCTAAGAAATGTTAATGCGCAACTCATGCGCACTTGAATATGCGCACAAGTGTGACAGGGCCCTAAAACCCCTATCACACTTGTGCGTATAAGCAATTCCGTGCACGTGTTTGTTCCGTATCAAAGGTTGACAACACGGAGTTGTACGCTCAAAATTTCAAAATTCTTGAGTTATGCGCGGCGCACTTATAGCGTGTGAGTAACGAATTCAGCGTATGAGACACGTATGATTTGCATATGAAGTGCGCAATGCTATTATCCTTGCAGCGAATAGCTGCGTATCAGGTGCGTATGCTGAGCGTATTCCGGACGAACACAACGTCTGCCGACCGCTTGCTTGACGCACTTCCAACTAATGCTAATCGAATTATGAGCGTATTTGGTTGCATTGATATCAGTATTTACTTAAACTGTTATGGGAAGACCCCTCCACAACTGACAACAAGTAGGACCTTTTGTACATGTGAAACAGGGACACCAATTTTACTTTTGGAACACTCCATGACATTTGTTTTACCTGTGAATTTGGTTGCGATGATATCAGTAGTTACGAAAACTTTTATTAGAAGAGGCCTCCACAAGTAACGACAGGTAGAACTTTTATGTGTATGTAATAGAGACACATTTGTGTGGGGCATTTCAAAGATTATTTAGATCAAAAATTATGTATACTTTGCTGGTTGTGTTTGTTTTCTCTCTGCCCTTAACTAAATTGAATACCCGACCGACCAATGAAATACCAAATCTGGAATGTACTCCGGATGTTCGTCGAGTACGCCATGTGTACGATATCCGTACGTTATCTGTGCGTTTGGCATACGTTACTGATTCGTGCAATGCGCTGCCCAATAGCAGGACGAACGGCACTAATTCGTGACAAATATTCTTATTCGCTATACGTGCGATCATCGTGCGTTGTATCTGCGCTGCAATTACGCAATGTGGTCGCAGCGCAGAAATCGTGCCGCAATTGCAAGAGAAGCGTATTACCGCGTTTGGAGCCCTAAAGGCCCTGTCAGACATGTGCGTATAACATGTCCGTGTGAGTTGCGTATTAACATCATCAAGTTTTGTCAAACGCCGGCGTGCGCACAATACGCACCTAATGCGTTTTTCATTCGTTTTGTAAAAGTTTTAGGTACGCAGGCACACGCAAGGCACAGCCCAGTACGTCTGATATCTTGAAACCACCGAAAACTTTCGTGCGAACGCTGTTACGCAGCTAAGACGTTATACGAACGCAGTCCACACGTCCGACATCGGTCGATTAAGGTACGAGCGCGCTTTGTGTTTGCACTCCAAACGCGATAATACGCTTCTCTTGCCGCACGATCTCTGCGCAGCGACCACATCGCGTACTTGCAGCGCAGATACAACGCACGATGATCGAACGTATAGAGAATAAGAATAAACGTCACGAATTAGCGCCGTTCGTCCTGCGATCGGGCAGCGCATTGTACTTACCAGTAGCGTATGACAAACGCACAGATAACGTGCGGATAACGTTCATATAGCGTACTCGACGAACATCCGGGGCACATTCTAGATTTGGTATTCCATTGGTCGGGTCGGGTATTCAATTTAGTTAAGGGCAGAGAGGAAAAAACACAGCCAGCAAAGTGTACATAACTTTTGACTTAAATAATCATTGAAATGCCCCACACAAATGTGTCAACTTTACATACACATAAAAGCTATATAACTCACACGGAATTGCTTATACGCACAAATGTGACAGGGGCTTTAAGGGGTTCATCGTACGGCACGTTTTTGCGCCTTTAAAATGCTCAAAGTATGAAGTTATTACGCAACTGTGCTAAACATTGTTAGTAAAGGTTTCAGAAAGATTTCAGCATTTCTGTTTCCATTTTTGGGCCCTTAAATTGCTTTGGGCCCCTTTCAAACACCGAACCTACGTACAGCATGCGTTATTGACGCAGTACATACTGTAGTTAGTGGTAACCTTCAACCTTTTCAGACGGGTGATCAAGCGAAAAAGACAGACAAAAGGTGACAACATTTCAGCTTTAATTTCAGCTTAGGTAACGGAAGTTTACTTACTATATTTGATCAGCCCTTCATCCAAACGACGTGAGTCTGTGAGCCTTTGTAGCCCAGCTTCCCCGGGGGTCCCAACATCATGGACCGGGGCGGTGTGGTTAGTCGACGGGACGGTGGTGGTATCAACTGTCGTATCCTTTTGCTGCAAATAACAGAAGGAACGGGTTACTAAGCCAGATATTTTCATGGCAAAGCCACTGCATTTTTGTCATTGATTGCAACATGTAAATACAGAGCATTGACTTCCTGGTCAAATCTTAGGCATAACTCTATCAAATGCACTGTATTAATCTCATTGGAAAGCTTGTTTGTTACTCAGTGTACAGCTTGGATTATAGACCAAATGCTAGAGTGGTTAGCGACTGGAATGCCCTGCCACAGTCTGTGGTAGATTCAAATGTGACAGTTAATGAGTTCAAAATATGACTAGATGACATGTTGAAAGTTTATTGCAAATTCTTGCCCGGAGGCTAATTGCAAGTGCGTGTAACATGAAATAACGGACAGACAATGGGTAACAATATAGCATGTGGCTATTCTAGTCTAAATACTGACACTAGATTCTAACTTATTGGGTTTGACTTCTTTTCCCAAGTCAGTGGAAGACGAACTCTCTCTCTCTCTCTCTCTCCCCTAGCTTAATCAGACGAACGATCCCCCCTTATTCTATATTGTGTGGGTTTTGTGATGTTCAGAGTAGAGTAGTTTTCTTTTTATCTGTTAACGTGGAGAAATTAGGGTGGAATTTTGTGACCTTTTTAAACAGCTCATTTCGTAATACATTTGGGAGAGCCTGAAGTACAGCACATGAGTATCGTTCGTGACCGAGATTACCACAGGCGGAGCCTTCTCATCCCGAATATGCTATAAAGGTGTAAATGTACCGGTGACAGCGAAACATCCTGACGGTGACGGCGAATCGTCTTGGCGGCGAAGCGTTCTGACATCGCTCCGAACAGACTAAAACTATCATTGTAACGGTATCAGTAAAATGTTGCTTATAAGTGTCTGAACTAACCTGAGAGATGACCCCTGCAGTAGACGAGGACGCGATGCTGAAGAAGACCAACCACAGAACCGCCGAGCTCAGCATTTTCCAACGTTATCGTCAGCTCAGTTCAACACCACAAACACTCCGACTGCAGTTCGCATCCTCACCAAACTCAACGTTAAGCCGGCCACGCTGGGCCGGCCGGGGTCTCAGCGGCAAAGAAGATATATATCTAAAGACTCCCCTCAAAGTCCAGTTACTTCTAGTCACTGACAAGGCAGTGTAACGTCTCACGTTAGCAACAAACCGATGTCAAAAAAAACGTTACAAATGCATTCGAACGTTTGAGCCGGATCGTAGTTGTTCTATGGAATGTGGACGTTTTAGAACGGGTTTTCCGCGTAAACAAAAGCGTGGACGCACGATTTTACAGTTTGACTTGTTCCATGCGTTCTACTAATCTCCAAGCAGAAGTAAGGTCTGGAGGTGCTTAGTTTCCTGGGGCTACCACCCCGCTACATGTAACGTTAGGCCACAGCAAGTACATTTTATGGATGACAGACTCCAAATTTAGTGCGCGCGGGCGAAAATAAACAAGGCGGGCAAAAAATAAGATATCTACATTTTCAAACTTGAATACCATAAAGCATGTAAGAAGAATTGAAGCGATAAAACATGGTATTACAACCAACAAGTATAATAAAGCAGTAACTTACAATGATGTCAACATTAAAATGTTAGATCCGGATTTGCATCAAGAATGCAGAGAGGTTTCCCGTACACTGGGCATGGGGGTCTCCTGACTCATGCGGCAGACTGACTGTGACTACATAATACTGGCTTTGTTCTTTTTGGAAACTTAAGTAAAGCAGAGGCATTTCAGAACCTCTAAATCTAAATGAGAGAATTTCAGTTGAGATAAAATGTCATGGCTATCACGAAGCTAGAATAACTCGAGAAGTCGGGATGGATCCGTATGATGTTTGGTATGTTGGTAGGTGATAAATGAAAATATGAAACAACGATTAGATTTTGGGCCTCCTGGTGACGTTCCTTGGTACTGCAGAAGGATTTCAGATTTTAATATCTCGTGTTCTGTACATGCTTTGGTCATAATTTCAGGGTGTTAGATATTCATTGTACTCGTGAAAATGTGACACAAGTTGGGGCCCTCTAGCAACTTTCACTGGAACTGCAGGGGCTTTTTAGTTGCAGACATCATAAAGGATAACGTTATCAAATAACCGATGACCTTTATTGTACATTCATGCCCTACAGGGCTAAGTATAGGAATATAGATATAAAGTCGTAATAAAGTACAGATAATGACACTTCTGACGGGACCACTGTTATCTATTATTATTATCATAACTTCTTTAATTGACTTCAATGGCAGCCACTGCGGCTATCGATTGGACGATATAAAAACTATATCAATTTTTTTTACTACAACGGCAAAGTAACGTTGACGACAAACAGAAGCGACTGTATCTTACATGAAAACACACCACATCTGTGTTGCATTCAAGAAAATCCGAAGTAGCACATCCTAGAACTTGGGAAAATAGCTGTGACGTAATATAACATAGCACCAGTTGACGAATGTTTCAAATCGTGTAGAGATCGAAAGGGGGCGCTTTTGAAGAATCGTCTTCACATCATGCTGTTCCCTTCGAATGGCCTGCACCTGTCTGACTTGAAGTATGCCGCCAGGTTGGGTCGGGCAGACAGGCGGTCCTTGAAGGCCTTGAGGAGGGGGATGGAGTCGTTGGAGGCCCAGGCGTCGGGGAACTGTGCCTCGGTAGCCCGCAGAACATGCAGCAGGCCCAGGTCCACATATGTCAGCTTGTCACCTATAACGAACCTTCACCAAGGAAAGGGTATATAGAACGCAACAGGTTAGATATCTAACAATGCACTCCGTTAAGTGCAATTCGGTATGAGACCTCCATTAACATTAATCCGCCGGGTTACATAAATCCGCCACTTTGAAAACCAGTGGGTTTCAGAGATCTCTAGTGCAGCACTCCCCATGTATGCACAGTTAAGATGTACAGGCTACGAGTGCATTTTACTGGGGAACGTTGGGTTGGAGATCTGTTTGGACGTATCTTTTTAGGGTGTCGGGATTAAGTACCCTGGTGGAATTACGTTAGTAGATGTTGTAAAAGATATTTCTAATCGCAAATATTCTTCGAAATAACCACTTGTAGAGCGGACGCAACAGCTGACGCGAGAATGGCCACTTTGTTCTCCAAATGCCGTGCCAGATTTTTAAACTTAAAACTTTATACTAACTTGTTGAACTACCCTTAAGCTGGTATCTCACTGAACTGCGCCTATCTTTTGAGAATTTTCGCCAACTTTCCCTTACGGTCACACGTAGGCGTGACCTCTACCAACAAAATGGCCGTGCCCGGAATGTCACATCCTCAGTTTTGGCTCCCAGTCAGATACAAGATATAACTTTATCGGAAATCGCAGTGTTAACGTTGGCACTGACTTAAAAACCAATGTATAATGATTAAGTTTCATCAAAGAGATTCGCAGTGATTGCGCCATTTTGCGCCCATTTAAGCCATTTTGCCAAAATTGCAAAATTGACGCCGATTGGCGCCGATTTAATTTGGTGCAATTATAGGCGCAGCCCAGTGAAACACCCGATTTAGGGAGAACGTACCTATTCTTCGTTTTCACAGAACGTTCGAAAACCGCTACGTCACGCATGGGCGCCATGTTGGATGATAACCCCCAAATAGAACATAATAAAGATGGCACTGTCAAAGTTAACTACTGCAGGTCCAAGTGTTTTGTCTTCGTATTGTCAGTCCTTAAATGGTGTTGCAAAGGCTAGGTACGAGGACAAGGTCGCCACAATAGGTTTCGATCCCTACGCTCTGCGAAAATCGGCGTATCAGACCGATTTAGCGCTGGTGCCGATGGTGGAGTACCCGGACATTGTTAATTATCTAGTCCTTTCGGCGTCATGGGCGACAAACGAGCAGATGAAAGCATACAAATCAACGGAAGCATACAACTTCTTCGTCTCCGGCTGGGTGGACACCCTGCACATGAAGCAAAGTGCGATGCTGACGATCGACAGAAATATACTGACATGACACCCCAGCTTACCCTTGTCCGCCTTTATTGGCTTTCAGAGCAGTCTCTAGACACGTCAGCCAGCGGGACAGGCGGGTCGCCACGAACCTGTCGATGTACGGCTGGGTCTCCTCCTTCTGGGTGTAGTAAGATTCGACATTGTTCCGACCGTGGAAAGCCAAGCGTCCTGCAACATGGAAGAGACCAAGATCACGGGTTGGATTCCTGCTATACCTGGACGTTGGAACGCTATATATGTTCATATTGCTTCGCTCACTGCAGGTGAAAAGGAGTACCTAGCTTCGGTTAGGGACGTCCCTCGGACGTTAGATATAGGTCCAACGTTTGAGAAGAGTCACACCCCGCAACTTATCGAAAAAGAGTAGGGGTACTTCCCGATGTGAGTGGATTAAATAGATCTGTCCAGACATGCGCCATATAATGCTCCAAGTTAGGCATAACACACAAACAAGCAAACATAAAGAAGTGTATATACAGCATTGAAACTATTGGGGGGGGGGGGCTAAATGAAGTAAAGTGAAGTAACCTTCCGCTATGAAGTCGTGAATGGTATTGTTTAGCTGCTGCGCGTGCCACTGGTCCTCCTCAGACTCCGGCCACAGCCCGAACTGTTTCCCCAGGTAACTGCAGATGACAGGCGTCTGGGACAGCCGGAACTTTCCTGCCGTCCGGAAACAAGAAGATCGGAGATAATACGATTAAACCCACAGAACCCGCGGCACGTTGGCGGCGTCGCCGCGTCCTAAACTGGATTTGTGTTACCCTTGACTTTATTACGGGAATACAATGCAAAGCGTAGAAGTATGACTAAAAAGACAACAAAACACGCAAAGCGTAAAAATATTATTTTTTTTATCGATGAAATTTGGTGAGCGCTTTGTCAAATCGCCCGATCGCAGCGAGTTCGTAAACGTGCCGCACGCCCAGTGAGATAAGGGCTTTAGTAAACAAATACGGATGAACTCGAGAGGGAACATCGTTATTGAAAGAGAAAAAGGCATTCGTGGCAAATATGAGCGAAAACGAATATGAAAAACAAGAGGGCACCTGAAATGAATTTTGTTTTAATGAATTACAATATTTTCAAAAAAAATGATTGCAGTTTCTATTGATACATAGCGATTCAGTCAGTGAGTTTAGGAGAGATTCAAATATAATATCTAAGAAGCATCACGAATAATCATCAATATGAAATGCAAAACACCGTCAGGGCACGTGCTGCAATACTATGGTTATTTCTGGGTAGTTATCCCCTCGTGCATTTTTATTGTAATTGGATTGTTGAAAGAAGATTTACAGAAAATAAACATTTGGTAAAGAATATTGTCTTTTTCTGACCTCTTTGAATCATGGGCGGGGCAAAGGAGGGGAATCCTACTTGTATTTCCATTTCCTTTGAGAAAAACATATTCTTCAAGACCTCATGGTCTCCGACCTCTCTAAACTTGACGCCTGTCTCCTCGAAGATGAGCCTGACGAACTCCCCTCTTCCACAAAATGGTTTTCCCTCTGGCGGAGTTCCCCAGTAGTACAGGACCCATTCCTCGTCGGCGGATGACATGGCTACACTGGATTTGACCTGCGGGAAAATAAGTTGAAAAGTATCCACTGCGGTCGTAACGTTGTTTCTGTGCTTGTGTATGGATAACGGTCTCTTACATAACTTCAGTCCCTCAGATTTAAAGTCTGCTCGCTAGCTACAAGGCAGACCCATGCAAGAGCAGTGCTATGATCAAATTGCAAGTCACAATGATCGCAATGACTTGCAACAATTAGCTTGCCCGCCCAAAACAATGACCCTTGTCACTGTATCCTAACTACCATGTAACTATTACGATTCAAAATCATTCCCACTATGCACAGTACAAACACATAGAACATGTTACCAGCGAGGAAGGCTATGTATGCATATAAATGAAAAGGCTACTCTAGCTGTATTCTTGTATTTACAATTTAAGTCAATCGAGAACCACTGTGACATACAGGTACCGCCCAAGGCTGTTGCCCTGAGTTTGGTAGGCGTATTGGTTTCAACGAAAACGTCCCGTAACACCTAGACCCTTGCATAGCTAAGTCCAACCGTCGGTTCTAACTAGCCCATATAGTTCTATGTCACTCCGAGTCCTCACACAAAATACTCACCGCTAAACGATTGTGGTGGTGGACTAGCCCAGAAGTAAAGCCCTGTGCCCTCGAATTACCAACCCGAATATAGTTGCATGACGGGAAAAGGGGCGTGCCTGTCGCACAACTTGGTAACCTTACCTCCTTCGCAGACTTTCTAGGTGCGGTCACCATTTGTGTGTGTGTGGGGGGGGGGGGATTGGCGCACTAGCGCTGATGTGCGATTTTCAACATGGGCCTGGGGAGCTCGCCTTGGAGTGAGGCACTTAGCCGTACTACGTATACTTTGAACTTTGAACTTTATTCACCTTTGAAGCGGTGGCACATCGGCAGCGCCGCCGGAGTGCTAACTTGAAGCACATACTTAACGCAGATTGAGATTACATGTAACCAATATTTAAAATCTAGTCGAGAGTATCGAGGAGTGATAAATCAAAGTAACAGTATTAGCTGGTGCGTGGGAACCAATGGAGTTCATAGAAGTAATATCATAACGTTAGCAGTAAAATAAAAGATAGATAAAATGATAGCAGATAAATAGTAAACCTTAACTAATGTTACCATACCTAACTGAACAGGAGACAATGGAATTTATATAAACAATATGAGATAAAAACAAACGAAATTGATATAAATAGTAATACATAACTGCAGAAGGAAGTATAATAAAGTGTCAGCTGGGTGGCAAGTGGATTACTTATTATCACCATAGTTTTGTACTACAAACGAATGCTTAACGTTGGGTCACATTTCCAAACCGGGGCCTGGCCGGGCTGTTTGCGTGAACGAAAATTAAACAATTCTTATGAAGAATATACACAAACGGTGCTCATGATCACTCTTTGCAACTTTTGTGTGTGTTTTGTTGTCTTTTAAATCATACTTTTCGTTCCCGCAAACTGCCCGGCTGGGCCCCGTGTTGGATAGTGTGACCTTAGCATAACCGGCATTCGAGGATCTTTTAGGCCGTGGCCCATGTTGAAAATCACAAATCAGTCCTCCCCTGAAGAAATGAACACTGACCACACCTAGGAGGTCTGCGAACGATGGTATTGGCAGCCCTGTACACAGTACCTCTAGTAAATATTTACCTTTTCAGTGACATAAGTAAGCTATTGGGACAACAGATCTGTCTCTGTGCAGTAACGCTGACACCACCGTGCGTAGCAGTGGTGACACTGCAGTTTTCTTTTCAACTGTGCTCTTGAACCATGCCGGTATTTTTCATGGTTTAGACATTCACTTTTCTGTGGTTTCACGCATGTACATGACCTCAGCTTTGTGAATTTCCAAACGTTTGAAAGACTTCGATGTATTACTACGGTTGCTAGTATGTTTATCAGAGTTAGCGCCCGTGGCACGATGGCCGATAGTTTGGCTGATAGTGGGCATTCGCTAAAAGCCATTTAGCTTGGTATTCGCTAAAAAGCCAGGTAAGAATCGCCAAGTTCGCTTTATTTAACTTTGTTTTGATGGATTGACTTGAAATAAATAGGAACACAACCTGAACATATTCCGAACAAAAAATGAGGTTCGCGCAGCGCGGAATTCGCGTGTGTGTGTGTGTGTGTGTGTGTGTGTGTAAATGTTCCATGACCCCACGGCCACAGAACCCCGCGTTCTAAACTTCTGTTGATTATTCGACAGTTGAGCGATACTTTCAAAAAGTGCTCTATTTTTGACCTTACAAAGATCCTCGATAAAAGATATAAGTTTGAAACGCTGGGTCTAGGGAGAGACTTCCCGATATACGTGTCTTAAAAGCCTTTCATGGCTCATCTTGGACTCTATTCTACTCAACCCATGTTCTAGAAGACGGCCTTTGAAGGCGTCCGTCCAAGGTCCGTCCGTTACCATCAGAACGCCCGACAGCGTTCTCTAGAATGCGTCGTCAATGGCAACACGTTCTTTGAGTAAACACTGCTTCAAGCGTAGCTGGAAATATGTAGAGAAGACAACGCGTTGAAGATGAAACCGTCCGTTGTCTGTTTGTTGATCGTCTCGTGTATTCTGAGTGCAACATCGACACACGCAGAGATCACACAGGTAGGGCTGTTTCATGAAATGGCCGTGGGATCTATCGGCGCACCATTTCAGATTTTAGAGAGTAAACAAAGGGGGTAAAACTGTCTTCGAATTTCGGACGAGTAGTTTATGAGCTGACATGTATCGTTTTGAGCTGTTGTTACTTTCGCCTTGAAGGTTATTTTCGTCAGCGTTCGTGTATGTGTGTGTGTGTGTGTGTGTGTGTGTGTGTGTGTGTGTGTGTGTGTGTGAGAACACGATAACTCAAGAATGCCTGGATGGATTGTCTTCATACTTGTATTTGTACTCTCAGGAATACTAGTGTACGCGTTGGCTCTTGACGATACCTTCATGTCAAAGTGAGACGGGCGACTCCAGCAAAGGTCGCAGTAACGTAATATTGTTCACGAATGAAAGTCGTTCATAACACTTCAAAATTCAAAGGCCATTCAATCATCACGATATGAATAATTGTATTGTTATATTCTATTCAATCGGCGCTAACTTACTGCAATAGACCGAAAAAACTCCTAGCATGGAATATTATGTTAATCTGTGTAGGTAGAAGTCATCATGAACACATTATTATCTTTAACTTCCAAAACCCGTGTTTAGAATTTGGTCATGACCAAAACTACAACATATTCTAACTCTGAGATAATATTTCTAACATTACGACATTGTTCTTTCGTGGCGTTCACTAGGCAAAGACGACAGGCGAGGATGCTAGCGCCAAAGATGGGAAGTATTCACTTGAAACGACAAGCCACTCAGAAGAGACCTCTGCCGATCAGTATGAGAAACGCAGGGATGGAGCCGACGTTGGCCTAACAACTATTCCACCTTTTGTACCACCTGGTGAGCTTTTTGTTTAATTGTCTTCGGTACCGTTTGTGGCTTTATTTTGGGGTTTAAAATCATAAAACAATAAACTCTTGATGGATTGTTAAGAAATTTGGTATACGCCCTCCCACTTGCGTGCCCGTGGTCACACATCAAAACTTTAAACAGCAGCGCCTTGAATTTATAAAACCCTAAACACAAGCGACATTCTATCAAAGGCTACATGTCATGTGTAGAAAGATATACAAGGGTTACCTGAAGGCTGGAGCTCTATCTGAAGATCTAGACGGATAGCGTTCTGGCACGAGTGCACCGGGTATGCCTGAACACAATGGTTACAGTGCAGTACGCGAAGAATACACTTCCGGGTCAGCTCAGGATCTCCCAACCTTGTATGCCCCTGCCCTGCCCACCCGAGTAGCGGCAGCTGAGTAGGCTGAGAGCAGGGAGCTTCAGTCTTTAGGCCATGTTGATTTGATTATATGGGTGATATCCTCCGGGGACCCCAATACTGATGCGAGCGTGCGAATAAATGATAATTTGCTGTTGACAATTGACAACAAAAAGTGCATTCGTCATGAAATCTACGTGGTCAGGAAGGATGAACAAAACTAGTAAACACAGTATGTATGGTATATCGAAATATAGATTCTTCATTTTTGTTCTTTCAAAACTTCTTTTTTACTTTGGAATCGACTTTGGCATTATACGACATAAGCATACGTTTTCTGAAATATCTTTTTTGTAATTATTTTATCATTTTGCAGCTGCTTTTTACGATTTAAAGTATGGACGAAAACTTTCTTTTCGGAAAACTGATGAACGCGTGGATGTGATCCATATAATCATATCAACATGGCCTTAGCCTCAAACCTCTACACGCAAAAGAACCCACTGGCGCACTATTGAAAAGACCAGGGTGTGATAATTACGACCAGGCGTGCTTGGCTGAAAACTTGTGCCGTGGCGAGGCTGCCGTGCAGTTTCACGAATAGCCCTGAGATTATACCCTATTTATCATTTTATTATGCTGTAATTCCATAGTTAGGCCATGTTGTATTGCTTATATGGTTGACATATTCTGGGGACCCCAAAACTAATGCGAGCGTGCGAATAAAAAAAAAAGTTTGGCAAAATATGTTGCCTTCAATATGAAATATACGTGGTCAGGAAGGAAGGAACGAATAAAACTAAACACACAGATCATGCAAGGTACACCGAAAGTTGAATTATTGATTTTTCTTATTTCAAAGCGCCGTCTTTGACATTATAATTGACTTTGGCATTCTACGACATTACTAGTCATTTAGTATACCCATGATACCCGTTTTCCGCAATTTATTTTTAATTTACAGCATGCATCTTCTCAGTTTGTAGCTGCTTTGCACGATTTACACACGTATGTGCGATAACTTTTTTGGGTGTGTGGACGGACGAAAATTGATGCGCGTGCGAATGTCGTCCATATAATCAAATCAACGTGGCCTTAATGAGATAATAATAGTTGGTATGGGGTCATGGAAATCTTATTCTTTTTCATTTCGATCAGAACTCTTAAAAATGTTATGATTATGCGTTTGTGAGCCATCACATTTTGTACAAAATTTCCTTCCCGGTGTTCTACTTACCTGTGATTCATTATCTATACAAAGTTGTTAATTATTTGTCCAAGTCATGTGTTGTAAATATTGGCATTATATTTGTCTTTTGTTCATGTAGTATTGCGAGATCAACTGCAACTATTGCCTGAGCCTCACCGTTTACAAGCAAGTGACTCAATGTCAGTTGGTGAAGAAAATGTGGCAAAGTCACGGACGAAGAGGAAAGCCAAAGGTGGAAAGGGTGGAAAGGGTGGAAAAGGTGGAAAGGGTGGAAAAGGTGGAAAGGGTGGAAAGGGCGGAAAGGGCGGAAAAGGTGGAAAGAAAGGGCCAGCGCCAGCACCAGTGGAAGAAGAACCTCCAATGGAAGAAGAGCCCCCTATCGAAGAAGAGCCACCAATTGAAGAAGAGCCACCAATGGAGTATGAGCCAGCACCGGCAGCACCGGAAGAGGACTACGGAAGGAGAGATGAAGACTACGGACAGGAGCCGGTCGAACCTGACTATGAAGAACCACTGCCGCCAGCTCGGCCACCCCCAGCTGACTATGAGGAACCACTGCCGCCAGCTCGGCCACCGCCTCCACCAGCTGACTATGAAGAACCACTGCCGCCAGCTCGGCCACCGCCTCCACCAGCTGACTATGAGGAACCACTGCCGCCAGCTCGGCCACCGCCTCCACCAGCTGACTATGAGGAACCACTGCCGCCAGCTCGGCCACCGCCTCCACCAGCTGACTATGAGGAACCACTGCCGCCAGCTCGGCCACCGCCTCCACCAGCTGACTATGAGGAACCACTGCCGCCAGCTCGGCCACCGCCTCCACCAGCTGACTATGAGGAACCACTGCCACCACCAGCTCAAGAGCAGTACTACGAGCCAGAAGAGGAAAATGTGGGCATGATGGGTATGCAACAATATCAACCAGGTGTGGTTGTCAATCACTACGAGAGCCCGGGGCCTGGTGACACCTGGAACCAGCCTCCTCCTGCTCCGGCATCGCCGCAGGTCCAGCCTCACGCAGGCTACGACAACAACTGGCCAAGTCCCGAGGTGGTCGCACCACAGCCCGGCTATGCACCTGTTCCAGCCCCGGGCAGTCAGCAGGCATTGTACGGACACCAGAACCAGATGGGACCGGCTCCAGGGGCTGCTTCGCTGTATCCTGAAGTTGGACAGCCTATGCCCATGTCACACGACAATGTTCACAGTCCAGACCCCTGGGTCCACGGTCCCGAGATCGCAGAGCCACACCACGCATCGCCAAACGTGCTACCACATCACGAAGTGCTGGGTCCTGAAATGGGCTTTCCAAACCACCTTGAACCTGGAGCACACGCGCCAGAGATCGGTCCGAACCCGCCCTTACACAACGAACCATCCATAATAGTGGATCACAGCATGTTCAACTCTGACAATGGGGGGATGGCACCGCATGGTGGAGCCCTGCCAGCCGAGAGTTTCGCACATGAGCCCGCCTGGACACAAGAGGAATATCACCAAGCAGAACTTGGAGGACCACACGGCCACCATCCAGGCCACCATGAAGGGGAACCACTCGGCCATCACCCGGACCATTATGCAGGTGAACCACTCGACTATCACCCGGCTCTAAGTGAGAACCAGGACTACTTCCAGATGAAGGAGGCGGCAGACAAGAATGAGCTCCTCCAGGTAATTGGTCATTTTTACCTCCATGAAAATTGAAGGTATTGTTTTGGGTTTGTCTATGTGTGTGTGTGTGTGTGTGTGTGTGTGTGTGTGTGTTTTCGGATATTTGTGGTCAGCATTAGCCTGAGTACCAACCTCCGTAGTGACCGCTGGCTCAAAAGAATTCGCTTGCTAAGTTAGCAAGCGAATTCTTTTGAGCCAGCGGTCACTACGGAGGTTGGTACTCAGGCTAGGTCAGCATACCTTAAGAACCTAATGATGAATTGTGATGATATTTGGTATGTAGGTAGGTCTTGGAAAGGCGAAGGTCAAGGTCGATTATGGGCCTCATAGCAGCTGACCTTGGTACTGCAGCAGAACTTCTGGTTGTTGTATGTTTTGACACGCTAGTTTTTTGCTGTCATCTTAATGTAGTGAACAGGTTTTACATGTATCTTCGGCATTATGTTTATAGATAGGAGAAAAATGTCTCGATTGCCAGATCCCATCAAGTTAGAAAACAAATGAAAAACTTTTTAATTTCTCGGTCGTGACAGTGAGGTCTTTAACTTTCTACTTCACATTATGAAAAATAGAACTATGAAACACCTTTCAAAAAGTAGACCTGTGTTCAACTTGTCAATTTTGTGTTGTTCTTGCATGTAAACTGAATTTTCATATGCTTGGCTACATTTTATCTGCCACCAGTTAACATGTTAAACAAGATCAAGAGAATTCGGCCCTTTAGCAACTCTGACCAACACCCGGGTCAACTCTGGCTAGTGTGAGGGTTAGGGTGTTGGGCCGAACTTGGCCAGGGTTAGGGTTAGCGTAAAGGCTAGCGCTTGGGTAGGCCCTACTTGCAAAACGTATACAATGTGTAACTTATATCAAATGTATTTCAAGAGAACATTCGTATTTGAAATTTCCAAGATAGTGTCTGGATCTAGGTATGAATACGAAGCTGACGTTGTAAACTTATATTTTGCAATGGATAATTTAGCAACTAGCATCAGTTCATTGATGTATAGAAACTCTTTTAACACATGTAGGCTGTAGCCAAAGACAATGTCAGATATAGAATAACTAAACAAACTTTCTACATAATCCCAAAAAGGTTTAAGAAGTTTACAACAAAAAAGTGTTCTATATATTCTATAACATCGCATGCTAAGATTAGGTTTTGAAATGTCTACTCACCACAGCGTCCGCTGTTTTATTTTTTTTTGTCTTTGTACATTATAGAAGCTGAATGAGCTGGAGAGTGAGGTTTCACATCTGCAACACGATGGCCAAGAAGACCTGAGCCCTTTTGGCGCTATGAAGTCAGAGTCAGATTCCAGCTACTACGACGATGACGACTTCGAAGAAAGTGTTGATGACGACCTGAGCGCATCAGCGAACATTTTCTGTTTCCTGTCCGTGAAAACCCTGGTCCTCGTGACGGCCATGTTACCCTTGTTACTTCACATCATGTGAGAAATGTTTCATACAATTCAACAGCATCGTGAGGACTCAATTGTACTACATTTTGCTCTAGCATTTCATATCTGTCGTTCTTTCATAAATCTTCTGTAGAAACAAAGTGGACAAGCTTGAACCTGTATCACAGCATGAAATAAAATACAAATACACCTGAGTAGACATGTCGGTTCACTTCATTAGTTACTCTTAAGCTAGTCATTTACTTAGACTTTATGGTTTCGTCCATTGTATGTCATCTTTATTATGAAACACTATTTCTCGATGAGAACTGCCAGTCCTATCATCTTGTGATACTTAACTAGGGGGCGAACTAATTTAATCCAAGGCCGTAAACCCACACCCCGAGCGGGCTAAGCTGTCTGGGCGGGCGGGCATCACTACACGATCCAGCGCGGGGAGCCCCCGATGGTATGGTTTCCAGGCTAACCCGGAATTGACTTCCCTGGCCCGCGGGCACTTTTCTGAGAGATATGTCTCAACAATTTTTCATCACCTGCGTAAACGTTTTACATTGTCACAGCCTCCGTACTACGATTCCCGTTGCCGCATTGGTATGTAACTTGGCATATCGTTTGCTAGGTTACGTGTGGTGATGCACGTTGTCTATTTTACAATGTAACAGTGACTATACGATAACAACAAGTAGCGCGAAAGAATCTACCCTATATCTGCTTACGACATTGGGCGACAGCGGACCGGCTTTTAAGCATGGTCTCTATGGAAGGGCAGTTCCACTTGCGCGTCAATATAAGGGTGCAACTATGATATTGAATTGACGATAAAAGCAGTCACGGTGTAACAAAGCGTGCATCACCACGCCCAACCTAGCAAACGGTATCCCAAGTTACACACCAATGCGACGACGGGAACATGAGTTCTAGCTGCGAACGCGCAAACAAAAGTATTTCCAATATTCCCGTCGGGAGGTCATCCTCCTTCCCGGAGTAATAAGCTATCCATCTAGCGAGAAACGATACTAAATTATTTCCAATGTTGACAGACATGCAGTTTTTTCAACTTAAAAACATGCAAACTGCACATACCTTGTTGTTACATCAGGATAACTTGTAGTAACCTACAGAACCCATACTCCGAACAGAAAATTCTAATGGAAGCGAAGTTGGCAAAATTACGCTGTGCAGTTCCGATCAGATGTGCTAGATGGTGTGAGTGACACATAAAGAGAAAGTCTTACTGCTATGAAAAGCCTTTGATGATAACGCTAATGCATGCTTCCTTCTCAAGGGTGAAGCATAGCATAGTGTAACACAAGTAGACTGCTGCTGGGAAGATGATTAATTAATGGAGTGCTCAAATTTCGATCAGTGAGATGTTAACAGTGTGTGGTAGAAGACAGCGCTTTTTCTAGGAAAACAAATGTATGGGGCATGGGTGTGGGTTTCTCCCTGTCCACATGGAGTTTTAGAGGCTTCTTAAGGGGGGATATTACTGCCAGATAGTTAACAGCTGAAGACGGTGGCCTCATGTAGCAGAGCTCTGGTCAATCAGAATTCTATGCTTGTCAAAGGATCTGCTCCCCAGGCAAATACTCAATTGGGAAATTCACGCTTGGCATAGCCTTGGGGATCCTCCATAGGTCGTGTTGTCATCCACATAGCGGAGCCTGATTGGCGGAGCGGCCTCTTGTTTTCCCGCCATGCACGGGACCATCTGGACTCCCCAAAGGGGCGGAGCAGGCTGTTGTCAATAATAATAATAATAATACTGAGGCATAAAAACTGCAACTTTACCCTTCAGTTTAGGGGTCAAATTGTGACATTGGAGGGGAAAACATTAAAGATTTTAAAAATTGGCCTTACAAAGCACCAGATTTAATGGAAATAATTTATTATCAGCATATGCCTCAGCGAAGGTTATAGGCCACCTTAATGGCATGGGAAAAATGTGCCCTGTAGGCCTTGTTCCCATTTTTAGAAAAATTTGTAGATAGTTTTACTTACATGTATTACAATTAGTGAGTGACAAAAGCACAAATCTACAAATCTTATTTGGAAGTGATTTATTATATGACAGTCGTGATATACATTTCTATGTTCCTCAGTTCACTTTGTAGGAATAACATCATATTACATAATTTTCCATTTCACTTTGTCACAGGGTGAATATATTCAGCACTCTTCTCTAGTCTTCCTGAACTATATCTTTTACATATTTCTAATTTTCATACATCAAGATATTATCTTCAGCACAGTAGTTATCAAAATCGGGACACAGTGAGGGAAATTTCTGTCATTTACTTCTTAGGGGGATGAACAGTTTTCCTGTTACTATTTTTCACTAAAATACCAATATATCTAGCAATTGGTAAAGTCATGCCGCCCTTATCAACCTGATGCAAAAAACTATATTTTGTAAAAGGCTAACATCTACTAACATAATTCCACCAGAGTGCATAATTCCGCCACCCTGAAAAAGATACGTCCAAACAGATCTCGAACACAATGTCCCCCAGCATAACATACTGCTGTATATCTTAACTTTGCATACCTGCACTAGGGATCTCTCAAACACGCTGTTTTTTTTAAGTGACGGAATTTATGTAACTCGGCAGATTAATGTTAATTGAGGTAACATTGAGGGGGAGGGGCATTGGCACAACTTAAAAAAGAGATAGTTATTTTTTTGGACACAGCTGCATAATTCCCCACTAATCAAAAGTTAGTATCACACATACCAGTACCATGGAACTTGACTACTCACAAAAATGAGTAAATAACAATTAATGTTAATGCAAAATGTCGTATACCTAATAGTAGTATTGCAGAGTTCTTTACACAAATCAATGACTGAATTGAACATTGTAAACAAAAATATCCAAATATGGTAGTCAGTTGATAATAATTTCACCGCGCCCGTTTTCAAGGGGTGGCAAGTATGTCATGGCCAATCACAAGGCTCGTATCAATTGGCATTAACATCTGATTATTAATCAAGGACATATAAAATACGCGACTTGAAAAGGAAAGGCTTTGAACTCTAAATTTCATACTCCACACTCTAACATCCTTTCAAAAAAACGCGAAGTTGATTAAAAACCAAGATACCAAATAGACGAATTTGAGCCACACAAACTGGTTTCGTCATAGGGGCGATTTTTCACACAAACTGTCTATGTCATCACCCATGTCCGCTAAGAATAGAACGTGTTCGAACGACATTCCCCGAACCCGAAGTACAAAATTAGCCGTTTTCTCCGTATTCTACGCAAGTGAGGAAGGCGAATAGCCATCAACATTGTGTAGCGATGTCCGGAAATGTTTGATGGCATGTGTGTGGGCGCCGGGCTGCCCGCGGGACTTGAATATCTGGAGATGCCGGGCTCTGTGACACCGGTCGGGGTTCGGGAATGTCGTTCGAACACGTTCTATTCAATACAGACGTGCGTGATGACATAGACAGTTTGAGCAAAATCCCCATGACGAAACCAGTTTGTGTGGTTTAAATTCATCTAAGTATTAGAATCCTGAAAAATATGAATTATAGGAAGAATACAAGTAACTGTAAGAATACCACCTTAATAAAAAACAACCGAAGCTGCCACAGAAGTGATCATGCAGAAATATCTGATTCGCCAATCTATACATAAAATACTTGCTGCCAATATATACATAACAACTTCATAGACAGATATACAAATATTAATTCTGCAGTGACATTCAGTCAACTTAAAAAACCTCTGCTGTTAACGACCAATAAGTAGTATGTATCATTACTTTTTAAAACATTTATTTTAACAAATAGAAAAAAGGAGTTTTAACTCAGTGTTTTGTCTATCATTTTAATTTGTAGTTCTTTATACCAAGGAGGTTTCTTGTCTGAGGCTCACACAATATGATCATGATGCAAGTAAATGTTACACAAAATGGTACATTCATGAAAGTCACATACTACATGTAGTTGTGAGAGATTTACAATGCAGATGCAGCACCAGTGTTTCAGTAGTTTCCGTTGATATGTGGACTATATTAATTCACCTGGCCAGACTTAAACTTTGTTTGCACACAGTTTAAAACAGTGATTCCTCTGGATATTGACTCTTTACAGATACCATACAATCAAGTCATGTGTGTCAGAGCTGTTGATTAGGAACTTGGTTTGGATAAGCAGTTACTGTAGTACTATTGTCTAACAGTGCCCAATGTGTAGTTTCCCTACATAGAACTAGGCAACACAGACTTCCAATGACTGAGACTGTAAGAGCACCACTTGAGATTCAGGACCCTTGACAGTACTGGTTATAGTTCAACCATCTTGTCCAAAATTCTACTTCAGACATTGCGAGTTGCACCAGGACAAAGGAAAAGAAAACCAAGGTGTAGCCAGAAACAAATTCTCTAGCGAATGCGTTCGAGAAATTCCTAGAATACTTGTAAAGACGAACGCAGTTCTACACAAATGGCTCCGCTCTTGAGGCGTCACCAAAAACTGCATATCTAATGCTGAAATTTGGTTGGGGGCATTCTGCAGTTACAGTATTTGCTTTCAGATTTTAAATGTTGTGCATATTGGAAGTGACACATCTGACAGTGATTCCCTCTCATCATAAATAGGCTAATGTTTTGATATAATTTTCATATAGAATTAGAGCATTCTCCAGTGAACACGTCATTCTGGGGTTAATCAGGTCCCTACAGATACTTCATTACCCTCAAAGTTTATTTTGAACTCAGTGCCTAACATTACACCACATCTCTGCACTTTAATACAAGTTTCACCCAAACAGATCTCACTTTATATTTTCTTTGTTCGAGCAAACTGATCTACGGTGTAGATGTAAGTTATGTCTTACAAGATTTTTTATTGTTCAGGATTCTCCAACTTGAAAGGGTTACATGTATATAACCATTTAGATTTACACTTGATGATATAGCTTAATATTTTCATATACTTTGTTTTGTGACTAAGCATCTTCTGAAGCACAACATTTAAGCTGACTGATTAGTTATCCAGAACTGCAAAGTTAGTTGACAATCCGAGTAACCAATATAACCTGTTGGCCAATATGATTTGAATATATCATAATTATAACTGGGCTAAAATATTTTTCCTCTTATCATATTTTCAAAAATGAACATATTGGGTCTTTTTAAAAATTCACAAAGAAACAGCAGCAGATGTTTGAGACTTTGAGGAGCAACTTACAATAGTTGGAATAGTCTCATACATTTAGCCAGATAATCCAGTTAGTGATATTCTTATCAATAAAACTGGTTTTTCACGAGGGTCTATTATGCAATGTATGTGAGGCTTTAGTTGCTACAATGCACGTACCTAGAATACAAGTTTTACATGTGAGAGGCACACTGTATATTAACTTGATGCAGCAGAGGTGGGCGTCACCATGTTCACACTTATACTAGTGCAGCCTCACCTTCATATTATACACCTCACACACTTAGACAAGAGTTCAAGACAAGTCTAGGTGACAACAACATGACACAGTGTACCTATGGGGTCTTTACTGATGCGGGTTTCCGGAAAAGGTAGCCTAGGCTAGGTTACTTAAGCAACCCATCCAGCCTTCTTCTAGCCTAGCCCACCTTTTCCGGAAACCCTACTGAAGCCTTACTTGTTGATGTTGCACATTTTACAGCTTGCATCTTTCTTAGCATTTTCTGTTGACAAACTCGGCACTACGTGCCCCTGTATAGATAGCATTTGGCCTTCTTTCAGATTTAATGGCTCAGTGTAAAACAACTCTACGATCAAGTCCTGGCAGACGGCAAACTCCATACTGCCGTCGTCACGCTTCTTGCGCGTGAGGAACTCATTGTTTGAAGGATCCAGCAGCGGCAACTTTCCGCTACAGAACTGGTCCCCCTCCGAGCCTTTTGTCGTCAAGACCAGGTTGACGAAGTGGTACGCCGTGTACATGCAGTACAAGTCGGCGAAGTACAGGTTGGCGTTCTCGTTAAACATGGCGGCTGCCGGGCACAAGAAGCGCTCACGGCCGTAGGGGGAATCGATGGGAATGCGGGGCCCGTCTCGCTCGTTGAATTCGACATTCGCGCTGAAGGATATTCCCTTTAGGTTGCCGTTAATGGGAGAACCGTGGCTGCCACCATCGTCCTTTATGGAAGGTTGCAGCACGCCTCCGTGGTTCATTCGCATGAAGTCAAAGTATTCCTGGTGCTGGTTACGGTAGAAGTGCGTGAGTGGAAGCTTGCGGTCCGACATAATGTTCCGAGCTTTGTCCAGAAGTTGGTTCAACTGCACTGAAGAATAGTCTGGATGAAGACAAAATTCACAAGACTGATCAGTCATTTGTGAATAACTTTAAGCTTCAGCTGAATCTATCTATTATAAAGCCATGTTTGTTGATTTTGATTATATGGATCACATCCTCTGGGAACCCCAAAACTGATGCGAGTTTGGCATAGAAAAAAAAGTTGCCTTCATTATGAAACTTACATGGTCAGGAATATACCGGACAATAGATTCTTCATTTTTTGTTCTTTTAACAATAAAAATAATTCTTCTTCTTTGACTTTGACATTCTTCGACTGTCACATTAGTATCTGTTTTACAAAATATGTTTTTGTAATTTACAGCATACAATATGATATATTTTCTCATTTTGCTGCTGCTTTGTATGATTTACAGTATGGCCAAAACGTTTTTTGGAAATGGATGAAAATTGATGCGAGCATGGATGTCATCCATACAATCAAATCAACATGGCTTATATAGTAAGAAACGCTTGACATAACTTACTTGTACTTTGATAAGAATGTATCATTTACCCTCCTGTTAGTTTCCTGTGTAATCTTTTTGAATGCACCAGTGCACCTATTCCCCAAAATGTATCGTGAGGCCTGCATATACTCAGTACAGCCTGGCTTATGTGCACATTACATTTACAAGTAGGCGCAGGTACAAAAAGAACATAATTATTGTACGATTTGTATCGCATTTCTGCAAAATTTTACAATGTATCAGTGTTACAGTCCTACATATTATCCAGATGGTATTTTGAGCCCTCGCTAGACTGTGAACTGGTATTTTACTAGCTTCTACTGTAACTTAATATATTCCATGCTATACAGTACAGCGTAGCCGGCACCATATATTGGTTGCTTTGCTAAAAGCTTCACTCCGACATGACAGATATCCTACAGGCCATGACGTACATGTACACTGAACAGTTGTCCTTGAGGTGATGAAATAGAAACAGGCTGACAATAGGAAACCATATGGTGTGACCTTGAAAATGATAACTAACCATTCTACAACCATGGAAATTTTCTATCAATCTGTAACTGAGGCCAACTGAGGTATTCAAATCATAAAATTATTTCAGATCTTATTCACTATCATTTAGGCCATATCGATTGACTGAGAAAATCAATACGACCACAAACATTTTTTACGATGGGGGAGGGGGGCAGATCCTATCTGTAGTAAGGCAAACCAAGATTAGCTTCACTAAAGATGGATAGAAAAAACTGGAAATACATGTCATTTATAATCAGACGTAATGGGTATAGATTTATTTTAGGCATAATGCTGTAACTGTTCTAAATCTGGCTTACTTTGAAAATCAAACCATCCTTAGATTACTTGCTGATTTGGCAAGAGCAAAGTACATGTATAAAGCATAGTCATACAGTAACAGAGAATTTTTTTCTTTTTATCGTCAGTTGATACTATAAAATCCAACTAGCTTAAAGGAAGACAAGTTGCAAAGTCATCCCAGTCCATAATGGAGCTTTCCCAATTTGACCACCTATGCAAGAATGGACTCTTATAAGTTATACAGGCAACCCCATGTAAGACCATGACATGGTAAATTGATAAAGGAATGTTGTAATTATACCACTGTGACAGTAACTGTAAATTCCAAGCAGTAAATATCAATTTTTACATGTAACATCATCATCCACAAACAGGGCTTAAAATACAATATACATTAAATTTTGTACATAATGCAGGTTAGGTGCAGATGAACTTGAAGCTGTGCAGGTATTTTTGATCTGATTTCAAGTCCTGACTGTTATTAGTTCATGCACACAGTTACTTGAGTAAGTCAGAATATGGTTCTATTGTGACTTTGGGTTATGTAGAAATTATGTATATTACAGACATGTTTCTAAGTTGATTGTACATTGAGGGCATGTCTGAGGTGCTGAAACGCTATCACTCAATCACTGGACTGGAAATTATGCAGGTTATTGTGGGCGAAACTTAAGTTGTCCAGGTATTTCTGATGTCTAACCCACACTGGTCTATAGCAGCACCGTAATCAAGTGATGGCATTTCAGCACCGTGTACAATCCATCTGGAAATATGTCTGACAGTGTATCTATCGTATTTTCTGCATAAGTAAGTGGTATTTCAAGTCTAGTAATTAAGTGATAGCGTTTCAGCACCTCATGATCAGACATGCCCTCAATGTACAACTACCCAAAAAACATGACTGTGATATGCATAATTTCTACATAACCAAAAAGCACAATAGAACCGGTTTATTACCAACTGCGAAAATACATGTAACTTACATTATGTTCTACAGTAGAGCTGTTTTTGGTAAATCAAGAAGGCCAAGCTGGAATCATGACTGTATTTAGTATTGTTTGCATATGCAAGTGGTATTTCAAGTCCAGTGATTTAAGTGATACACATGTAGCATTGCAGCACCCCAGACAAGGCCTCAATCAATGTACAAGTTACCTGGAAATATGTCTAGAATACATGAATTCTCTTTCTAACCAACAAGCACAACAGAACAGGTATATTACCAACTGTCTGCATAGACATCATAGTATTAGTGGCATACTTGAATTAGTCTGAGATTGACTTTCCTTTAAACCACCTTGATCTAACAATTAATGACTAGACTCACTCACTGGCGTTCCCCTGCATTCATTTATAACCAGATGATATATATACTTGACTGATTGCTAAGCTTCTGATGGGGAAAATGTGTGGGTTAAAAATGCAAAATTCGAAAGAACTCCTTCTGAATGTACCGTAGTAGGGCTTCTTCTAAAGGGAGTATCAGCATACAAATCATGACATACTATGATTATTTCTTATCATAATATACTGTGAAATGACATGGTAATGACATGGCTGAAAAGCGTAGGGATTATATGATGTGTTTTTTTCTACTTCAGAACAATTTTTGTAAACTTGTGGGTGTTCAGTCTCAAATTGAGGGGTGTGTGCCCTTTTCACATAGAGGTGAATCAATCCAAGTTTCCCTGTTTTTATTTCTTTTATGCGATACGTGGGCCGCAAAAACGTTTGATACGGATGTTCCGGACCGGCCGATAACTTTGGTTATCACACAGGGTTTAACTTCTATCACACGGCCGCTTCCATAAAATGTAGAATGCATTTCGAGTGCGCCAGTTGTGCCGCTGTCAAAGATTTGAATACCAGATTTAGAGGTTGGAATCGATGTTGCTACTAACAATAATTTTGCTCAAGGACACAAAATCTCTCAACTTCTGGCGCATTTTGCATTGAAATGTGTGTTTTTTCAGGTGGGCATGACATAAATAAAATACAACACGGTGTATTCGGCATCACCCTCAGTCCTGGCTCTCCCGTGTGTCGCATCGGCCTTCGGGCAATGCAACTTACAACTTATACACCGTGTTGTATTCTATATAATATGTTATAGGTTACATGCTGCAGGTAAGTTTTATATAGAATCTATCTTCTCAAGATCTCCACCGTACTGGGACCATTGGCATTCATCAGTCCAGGACCTTTTATTACTCAAGGGTAATCTATTCAGTATTCAGCCCACTCAGTCTCTCACTGATAGGCAATTTTGCCAGAGGAAGCTCCTATTTTTCTATTGCAGTGCCTGACGATAAGACTCCCGTGATAGACATACATTTGTAACTAAAACATGGCAGCCATGTACCAAAGCTTCTACATGCATAGACGAATTTGAACCACACAAACTGGTTTCATCATAGGGGGATTTTGCTTACAACCTGTCTATGTCATCACGTAGATGTCTGTTAAGAATAGAACGTGTGGAAACGATGATTGTTATCACGGCCTGATATGATATAAGAGATAATATTCCTTTCTGAGCGATATAACTATTAGTAAGTAATCTCAGATCCATTTCCCTTATCTGTAGCTACTGGCAATGTGACTTATGTCTTAGTCTAACCTCTGTACAGAATCTTGCTTCATTATCCAACACCGTGTACTCCCATCTGGCAAATTGTATGCCGTCTGAACATGACTTCTAAAGAAGCACGCTGTACCCCGATCTAGTCATATTCACCTGCTTGAAGGAGCTATGATTATGGATGCAATGCAATCTCTTTTCTGTAAGTGTAACTAAGATGATTGCTTACAAATCAGAAATGTGATGCACACTCAAAAAAACTTCAACCTCATGACACGAAATTGATCCAAATGTATTTCAGTCTGTAAGCTTTAAATGGCAGATTTAACAATAAGAATTAACAACATGCGTTCTTGTGAAAAGAGCGGGATGGAAAAAAATGTAAAGATGGAAACAGCACACTGTATCTCTTACCTGCTGTACAAAACTCTACCGTTTCGCTCCAATCCGACACCTTGTACTCGCCATCTGGCAACTTGCACGCCGTCTGAACCGACACCGTGTAGTTTGTTCGCGGCTGCAGAAACCAGTGACCTTTGACCGTGAACGGCAGCGGAATGGCCTTGGCGACCAGTTTGGTCGGCACATCCTTGTGTTTGAAGGCCTTCTTGGCGTTGTTGACGTTGGCTTTCTTGTTGAGGTCGATGAAGAAGTGGGTGACGTGGTCCTTGGGGTCCATGGACCACTGGATCTTGAAGGAGTCACAGGTGATGTGGGAGAGTTTGACATCACGAGGCGTACTGAGACCCTGGGCATCTGGAACAGGAGGAGGAGAAGGGTTAGCATTTTCATCTAAGCCTACATGACCGGTGCAATGGCCTAGTAGGCAGAGTGCTTACCTAATGCAAACAGTAGGTTGTGAGTTCGATCCCGGCTGGGTCATTTCAAAGACTTCATAAATGGTATTCGTATAGTAGTAGTACTACATATACTGCTTTCTCTGTTTAGCACTCAACATTTGGGAAAGAGTATGGAAGTTAAACACACATCACTACCAAAGGTTTAACCCCCTGCTGTAGTGACTTTCACAAAGTTGTGTGGCCCAAGGGCCTGCGAAACGGAGATGGGTGCGGCTATAGGTTCCACCAAGCGACATGGGAGGGTTCCCACCTATGGTTTTGAATACAGTTTAAGTACATTAGCTGCATACGATACATGTTGGTAGGTTTGCTCCACTCACACTAGGAGAGACCCCTCTCTTTTTGATAAGTGTGGTGTTTTCTTTAACGTTCTCAAGGTGTGGCTCTCCTCAAATATGGGACCTCCAACTTTATGTCCCATCTGAGAGGACGTCTCTAACCAAAGCTGGGTACACATTTTCACTTGCATTGAGTGAGGGAATTCGAATAAGTTTTAAGTACCTTTCCCAGAGGCACAACATTGGGGCCTGCTACTAAATATAAGGCCATATTAATTTGATTATTTATATGGGTGACCTCCGCATGCTCATCAATTTCTACCATATTGTTAATCATGCAAAACAGCTACAAAATGGGCAAATACATGCCGTAAATTACAAAAAGATATTTTGGAAAACAGATACTAATGTCTAGAATGGCAAACTCAAAGAAGAGGCATGAAAGACCAAATTGAAGAATCCATCATTTGGTATTCTATTCTCAGTGTTAAGTCATTTGTTCAACCTTTCTGACCATGTAGTATGATGTAGGTTTCATTATGAAGTCAACTTCTTTTTTTATAACTTTTTTTTATTCACAGTGACTCTTGCATCAGCTTTGGGGTTCCCAGAGGATGTCACTCTTATAATCAAATCAACATGGCCTAATGAGGGATTCAAAACCGGAACCTTTAGAGTTAGATTCAACAACCTTTAAACCACAAGACCACCTTGTCAAATACCACAAACCTCAACAGCCCCTTTGGTATATATAAACATAGGACATAATTGAATTATTTTCAGTCAAGACTGAGCATAGTCAGCATGAATCTTGCCTTAAACGCCGCCCTGCACATGGTTGCAATATCTTTTGGCAGCATAATTGAATCACTGACTGTGTGAGTGTGCTTCTCATGCTTACTAATTTGATAAGGAAAGGAATAATAAGTAGATGCCATCTGGACCATTATTTATCATATTAGTAGGGTTCCAAATGGGTGAAGGAAATGAGAGGTCAGGGTGTTAAGAAGGATAAAGCGGCTGATACAGCTGAAAATGTATTGTACTCGGTATCACGGTTTATCAAATTTCCTCACTGAAAAATTACCTTTGGGCCAGTCTTGGGCCGGGCATGTTTAAGAAGTGGAAAAAATCAATAAAAGTTGACTGGTGGACTTTGATAAAGAAAAACTACCCAAAAAACATGGTACATGTAATCAAAAAGATGGTATCAAAAGCTACATAAATTTGTAAATATTCAGTTAAAAATTCTATTAATTTCTGCTTTAAAATTCCTGATCTTTAGGGGAAAAACCAAATGTGAGTACAAATTTAGAGTTATTAATAACAACTCTATCAATGCAATTTTCCAGCATTAATTTCATAAACAATGAGTCACTAGTATCTCATTGCTTTCCCCGCTCAAATATAATAGCTGAATCCTTAATTAATTGTATGCAAATGACAAATTGTACTTACATTGTATTTGTTAAGGTTTACTGATAATATCATTGTACCTGAACAATGTATATTATTTTGTATAAGTAAAATATGATGGTGAAAATACAATGTCCTGGTGCATTTCAGTTTACATTCTTAAACTGTATTTGACATCTGAAAGAAAAGAAATCAGAAAGAATCCCCACCTATACTGATGACTCTAAATTTGTAGGACGTTAACCGAAAACACAACTTTTCTTTTCATAGGCCTTAGCTGTGGAATTTGTAACACTGTATGCAGTTTATCATGGCAAACAAATTGTATTGATTAGGAGGAACATTGTTAAATTTCATACATCTTCAGGCAAACACAGATGGCATGTTTAAACATGTCTGTTCCACATTGATTATGCATGCGTATCATTCTGACAGGTGGCAGGCTTGTTACATTTCATACATCCCCAGACCTGGCAAACACAGATGGCATGTGTTTAAACATGTCTGTTCCACATGTCTGTTCCACATTGATTATGCATGCGTGTCACGCTGACAGGTGCCAGGCTGTTCCCTGTCTGCTTCTGTGTTCTGTTTACCTTTCTGGCTTGTTTATGGTTGAAGCAGCAGGGAGGTGTCAGAAAGGTCACATCTAAAACACCTGTCTCCTTAAAGGCTTTGTTAGGCAGGTGGATTCTGCCATGCAAACATTAGAATGGCATCCTTAGAAGAGGTTTGTATAATAATACTTGGATTGGAAGTAAACATTCCGACTGATCCACTGTTGAATGTACAAAAATTGTAAAACATGTCAGCTTGCTATATGGTGGCCCTTCCTTTGTGAGAGTTTCTCATAAATATTTTTTCAGAACCTAGCATACTAGCAGTACATGCAGTTATGAAATGGCTTGACTGTAGAGAACAGAGATGAAGGAAAATGACATTTATGATAAATATCCTGCTGCGAACGACTGCAAAACCCCTTAACAAATGGGTGTGGAGATACAGAATGTATGATAATCTTAAATCCAACACAACAGTTAAGGGTGGAAGATGACACCTTAACAAGGTCCTTCATCAGTCCCCAGTTGAAGGGAGTTAGGAAGCTGACGTCAGCAAGGATTGCGAGAACCACTACAACCTTCTTTTAATAACTGTCTATGAACTCTGAGGAAGAACTGCATACAGATCTGTTTCCACATCATCACGAATCCCCTAATCCCCTTGCACTGCATAAGGACAGTTTGTGAGATTACGTGATGAATGAAAATGGGTGATTTCCCTTGAGGTTTTTCAAGTGTGGAGGTGGAAGTAATTCATCATCCTAGGCAGGTCAAGGATCTTACAAGCCTCATTGTAACTGTAAGATGAATTCAGGGCTCGAAATAGAATGTACATGTTTGGGTCAACTTGCACTGGTGCAGATGAAAGAAAAATTACTAGCACCAAAAAGAAATTACTTCAACAACCCAACTTTTGGCATATTCAGGAAAGTATGATGCTCTTATTCCCCAAGATTGCCGCTTATTACAATGCCACTAAATGTGTCCCAAACTAGAAATGGATACTAAATGTGGCTTGCTTAATGTGTAATTTGTTTGAGCACCAATTTTTCATTAAGACTTAGAGTGAAAATTTACCTGAGCAAAATGGGATAAATTTCTACTGGTTGTATAACTTGCACCGGTGCAAGTCTCTTTGAAATTACGTGCATGGCTCCAATTTTTCGTGCGCAAACTTGCTCATTGCAAGTGGCATTTCGGGCCCTGTGAATTTGAGGAAATAGGGGTTCACTGCATGAGGACGTATCCACCTTGATATCAATAATTCCGGTGACCCGAAACGCAGTATTTAGATTCTTGGAAAATCTCCAGGTTTTCTCTGTGAACACCTAGTTCAGCTGAAGTTAAACCACCCACATTTGGCTTTGCAGGCACACTATGGCAGTTTTTATATTTAATTTAGTATTACATCAAGCAAACAGCCTTTTGCGTCATCATCTAACTCAAAGGCTTTGTGAAAGCTCAGTAGTATGTGTCTAGTGCTGAAGATCCCCTATTTCCCTCAAATTCATGTTTCAATGGGGCTTGTGATATCTATCAACAACACATCCTTGCATCCAAACGCATCCCATATAATAATGTAACATTACACATTATGTGCATGTGTCCTCACTTAGCTCATGGTTTAGGTATTCCACAAACATCCAACTGAGGCCCTGAGAAGGGAAAACTCAGCATCTTACAGCTGTAACAGTAATTAATTGCTTTGAGGATTCCCATATGTAGCAAGAAGGATCAGGTTGATTTTACCAACTTGGCCGATGGTCTACTTCAGTACTTGGCCTGAGGTTTGGGGTTATTAAGCATAAGGGTTAGGGTGTTTGGCCGAGTTGACCAGGGTGCTGGGCCGAGTTGGTCTGATTAGACATGGGCCTTGTTGGTAATCAGCCGAAGCATCCAACAGATGCAGATGTTGATGTTCCGTTATAACGCATATATTTCAAATGCACTGAATGTTCCTGCGCACTTTGGCCCATCAGTTTCAGCAGAAAAGTCCCCTGGATAAGGCACTGAGCCTCATAATGGGTTTCAGTGACACTCAGCTATCACAAACCCTGATGTATCTACCATTGACGTATACAGACCTGTTCTCATCCACCATACGTTACTAGTACCAGGGCTTGAAATACTGGGTGCTGGCACATCCAAAATGGAGCTGTACACCTAACTGTGAGTGCACCAGTGCACCAGTGCACCTAGCTATATTTTTAGGGTATATATTCTTCAAATACCTGCAAGTGCAAAAGCAATATATTTACTTTTTGTTGTACTTTCTCTGATGTGTAACTTGTTTAGAATTGCAATAGAATTACAGATTGAAGTTCTTAAGAGTAGGGTTAAGTTTTTCTGACGTTCCATATTCAGTCTTGATTTTATGTTGCGCACCAAAAATTATTTCTGTGCACCAACATTTTGAGTTACTAGTGAAGTTGCACCTTTTCTCAAAAATAAATTTCAAGCCCTGATACCTGTGGGTCACAATGACTACAGTCTAAACCATGACATGAGAAAATTGGGAATAAAATGACTGTCATAAATCTTATGATTATTCTAAGAGAATTTATTGAGAAAAATTAATTAGACCCTAACCATGACAGTCTAGATAGAAGATTTCAATCATCTAAATTGAAGAAGAATTTTAGGTGGCTTGGGGAGTCAGGAGGTAGATTATGCATTTGGCATTTGGCTAACTGTGGTACAATGTAACTACTAGTATATGATCGTAAATCAGACATGCCATCAAATAAAGAAACCTGATATACTGCCTGCCTGCCATTAGGGACTACAGGGAGAAGTGGAGAGACATTTATACTCTAGCCATAGAATAGTACTGAGCGAGCTTGACACAGTGGGTGATAATGATGAGGATATGTACATACATTGTACCATCCCTGCTACATATACATGTATTATTTTATACACAGGACTTGAAATACTTTTTGCATATCTGCACAAGACAAAGTTGACCTGCACCAATAATTTTTCTATCTCTTTTATTCTAATCAACGAAAGTAGAAAATTATAATGTTTTGAAGATGTTCCTTAATTTATTCCTTAATTTAAGTAGGCTTGTGCATGTGAATTTTGTCTTCTGCTGTATTAGTATTAGAGGACACTACGTATACTTTGAAGAATGCAAGGTATTTGGGGGCATGTCACCCTACACGTTAACATTGCAGCCTGGTTTTATCAAGGGCCAGCTAAGGTTGATGTGCAAGTAGATATCAGAAGCACCTGCACAGCTCCACCTTTACCTGTGTTTATCAGTCTATTATGCAGGACTGGTAGTACAAAAATGATATCTATCTCACCTCATATGCCAACGACATGAAATTTATTAACTGTTGAACTTTAAGAAATCATTTAAATTCAGATAAAATGTTTCGGATGTAGAAATGTGGGAACATTTCCAACCTGATGACTTTGACAGAAGCCCAGTGTACCCTTGCTTGACCTCTACATGCCATTCCCATGGGATTGAAGCCAACTTCCACAAACATACATGTACTATATAGTATTACAATACCATCCCTCCCTCCCGCACTGTTATTTTTTCCAGACTTAAACAAGGAAAATTGCTGGATGTACATGTATGCATATGACAACATCCTATGATGAGGTCACACGTTCGCGGCGGTCACGATGACACCTTTCATTGCAGTGTGCCAATCAGCCTGTAGCGTCGTATGATGGGCATTTTTATTACCCGTCCTACATCTACCGCTGAGGGCTGATAAAATACATGCAGCAACGAAAGGCATTGTACGTCATTGTCTTACATCCTTCAGTTTTCTTTGACCATGCAAATCAATTTACCTGATGGCATTTATATTAGAAGTTTCTAACCTTTGAGTAGACATTTCTTTGTCATGGTTTTGCCTTTCATGTCCAATATCAATTAGTTTCATACAATAATAAATCTAATATGAAAGGCATTAGATTACAAACAATTACTGTTACAGTAGATTATTGTAACTAAATGTTGAAATTTTCATTCACGAAACTAGTAACCCAAAATCTGTAGTTTTTAAAGCAAAGAGTTCAGGTACCAGAGGAAAAATTATACCACTTGGTCACATTTTTCTGACTTATGATTTTGTACTGCACATTTTTTGACATATTTCAGGAAATGAATTTTTTCACGTGTAGAAAACCTGTTCCCAGTAACCTCTTCACTGCAAACTCAAACCCACCACGAAAATACTTGTTCTGTCTTCTGCCTGCCTACCAACTTGTTTCAACGGTAAACCAAAAACCACTGCAAACAATCCATTTTCTCCCTACGGCGAAATTAAATCCCTGCAAACTTATTAATTAAAGGCATTTACAGTACCTGCATGTTTTGATAAGAAATGTCACATAGTCATTTCCAGAATAATCATTGATTCCTTTCCCTCAAACTACGATAGATATCCTACAGAAACTGTGAGGCTTCAAATTGCAATATTTCATTTACACCAGCTGTAATACCATTTTTGGCATCCTCAAACTCTAAGCAGCTTTGGGGCAAATCAGATTAAAATCTATATCAACAAGTTGTGTATAACAACAAGTTTATACACAGAAAACCTTTTGAGGTGGGCAAATCTAATCAGAAAGGATCCCCCAAGGTAAAATATTGATTGATTGATTGATTGCTTGTTTGTGTGTAACCTTTATACCACAGACATATGACTATGTGTTGAATAGTCATTGGACTTCAATCCCTGAGGCTCTCCAAGGGTTTTCCCTAAAACATATTTTTCGAAATCAATAGATAATATTTCCCATGGAAAAAGATATAATAATTAGTATATACATATAATTGATCCAATCGATCAGAATAAAAAACAGCAAAACCAAAATTTTCCCTGCAGTACTGTGAAAAGCTGCCAGGGGGCCAAAAATCAAATTGTTCCTTCATCTTACCAATATCTAACATACCAAATATCATAAATATCAATCCATAACTTCTTGAGTTATGCTGTTCACAAACAAATACACACACACAAACATAATTATAACCTTCTTGACGAATCGCAAAAAAACATCACACTGATCAACTGCACTATCTGTATGTGTAGAGCCAAACCCTATATATAGTGCCTGACAGATAAACACCTGTACCAGTAGTGGTGCGTACCAGTATACATAACAATGGCGCAAAGGTCACTTCTTCGCCCTGAGGTATGCGATAAGCACTGGCATGTATGCAACATCATGACCAACTTCAGATTTCACAAACAAGGGTTTAGTTCTTTCCATAAACCTTTTCACCCAGCAGACAATTATTTTTGGCCTGCAACCTGCCTGAAATGATGCTGCGTACAATAACCGATTCGCGTGTACAACACAAAATATACTAAACCAACATGTGCACTATCATTCCCATTACTAGACAGATGTTTGTACCTCCATTCTGTCATTCATGGGTAAATGTTTGTCAGACATTTAAGAGAAGAAGTGTTTGAGCAAACATGGTCAGTAAATCAGCTCGAGTCAATGCACTGACATTCCCTTTGTGTTTTTGGTTTGTTTACTTTCCCTAGCCGGTTATAAAACAATTACATTGCATAGGAGGGCCAGGCGGAACTTTTGAAGGCTTTCTTGATAAGGATACACAAACAGGCAATTTCTATGTTAACTAAAGTTAGTTATTACCAACACATTTCTAAAGAATGCCTGGCTATAGGAGTGGCAACCATATGTGACATTTGAATTGCGCAGCTCCAATTTTACCTGTACATGCAGCCTCATGATGCAGGTAGTGTTTCCAGCCTTGTACATAAATACAGATAAAATCCATCCTATCACATAACCGGCCAATCTTTCTTGTCGTTGAGAAAACTGACAAATTACATGGACAGCGAACAATGAGTTTTTAACATAAAGGAAAACCTGTACTAACTATGTATTCATAGTCATAGTCAAGATTCTAACTGAAGTAACTGAAGTAACAGTTTGGCACAATTTGAAAGACCTCAATACATGTACTATTAATAATAGTTCTTCATCCCATGACCTTTCACTTTTCAGGTTGCGGGAATTCTATCAATCAATTATAGCAAATGGAGTGTGCAACCCGAGCTTCCTGCAAATAAAGGACCGCCATTTCCTGCATAGGAGGGAGTTTCCAAGGCCAGAGCTGATGGCTGGAACAATTTTGCCAAATGTACTCGGTACTGATACATGTAGCTGAGGAGCTGGCATGAAATAGACTTGGGGCCATGCTCGAGTGTCATTTTCGGGACCTAGAATTGTAGGTGCATAGAAATTTTTTTTGGTGCACGAAACAAAAAAAAATGAATCCAAATTATTGCTAACTTCAAAATTCTATACATTCATTGTAATACAACTATACTGATTATATTATTTTTCTGACACTTAAGTCAAGAATGCTGTATTCTAGGGTATAATAATATTATCTTTACCTGTGTAACCATACACAAATAGGTGCACCTGTGCACCTACAGTCAAAACTCTAAGGTAAACAGATCAAATATTGGGTGCAATAAAGTGCATAATAATTATCAATATCATGCACCCACTATTTCAAGCCCTGCTTGGGACTATGGATGAGAACCAAGTGGTCCCGGGTTCGAATTCTGCTGTGTCACCTATCTTGTCCCCTTGGGAAAGGCACTTAACACGACTTTCCCAACATGCCAGAATGGTCGTCATCAAGACCGTGGGCATTAAATTTAAAGACAAGAAAGAAACAGAAAATGGCTTTGTCGCTTTCAATTTCATGTACCTGCTGACTGATTCTTAAAGATCTACAATAGCACAGTACAATACTAGTAGTTGATTACACAGTAGGTTATTATATGAATAACAATGTTGCATCTTTCTTTGTGAGGGTGTGTTTTTTATGGGAAGGGTATGTTTAAAGATAGGTCCCCTGGGATAACGCTAGGTGTCAAAACATCTGCTCTACTAGGGCCAGAGAAATGGCCTCCACCAGGCCTTCCTACAGGGGTATAGGTCGAAGACTAGAATTCGGAAAAAAAAAAGATCAATAATTGGCCAGTAGAGTCAGTCCAGGTAAGGGTTAACAATTCCCCTTCACCTGCAAATGAAACCATATGGTGGCCAAGCTTCCCTGGCAAATATTCTCCCTATAGCCGGCATAGTTTACGTTAAGTTTATTTCTGTACCGTGACTCCTGCCCCTCCGTTTCACTTCGACCTTGTCGAAAAGCGGCCATATTATGGCCGAACAAGCATTCAAAGTAAAATAAAGGCTTTGACTTGACTTGACTTGAGTTAGTCTGGTAGAGACTGAAAAGAAGCTACGTGTACATGTGACTGACCAAGTCAGTGTGATAGGAACTAACAACTAAAGCTGAGTACTGGTACAATGGATTAAGTTATATTTAGGTACATGTCAAAAATACCGAAACGCTGTGTTCAGGTACTGGACTGGTACTAATCTGTTCAAGCCTGACTGGGATGACAGGTCAGGGGAACGAAAAGACAACAAAACATACGAAACATTTTGAAATTTAAAAATTGGTCACAAGTATAATTTGTGTAGAATCATGGTTCTTGATATTCACTTTTATTTTGTGTCCCGCAAAACACCCCGTCTCAGGGTCCAGTGGTTTGGAAATGTGACCCCAACCTAACTGGGTCAATCCAGGTGAATGCATAGAGGTGTGAAGTGGGTCTCTCTTCTTTCTTGCCTTTAATGCCCAGGGTGTTGAAGACGCCCGTTCTGGCAATGTTAGGAAAGTCGTGTAAAGTGCCTTTCCTAAGGGCACAAGATCGGTGACACGGCAGGATTCGAACCCGGGACCACTTGATTCTGAGCCAGACATGCTGCCATTGCGCCACATGATGACCCCACAACATATCTTTAATTGTTATCAAAATGTGACCTAATTGACAATAAATAAGGGTTGTTGGGACAAATGAATGTAAATTTTCACACAAACCCCATACAAATCCTCTCTGGCACACCTTTTTCAATCTACATGTATCACAGCAATACAGGTGGTGCCGTAAATGCCTTTAAATTCACAGGGGCATTATTCTGTGGTAGGGAGAAAATGGAATGTTAGCTGTGGGTTTTTTTTGGTTTGAGGTTCAAGAAACAAGAGGGTACGCAGGCAGAAGACAGAACACACATTTTCATGGTGAAGAGGTACCGCGAAAATTGCGAACATAATTCAAACCACCGCAAAAATGTCATCATTTACAGTACAGTACGCCCTCCCACCTCCTCAAAACAACAACCTGTGACAACAGGACAAAGCACCTAATCAGATCAAGCAGCTGAATTTCGTTACTGTTGTTGAAATCTAAGTTGAAATCTGTCCATATTGCTGAAACGTACCGCCCTGTAGCTGCACAGCTGACAGCTCCTCGGTCGCATCAGCTACGCTCACCGGCCGGCTCTTGGGCGGGACCTGGGGAGGGATCTTCCGGCCCCCGCTGGCTCCTGCTCCCGTACTCATCTTTCCCAACGATCGGTGCTTTTAAAAACAACCTGGGTATACAAGTCTCTTCAATCCTAACCTGCAGTGCAGTCGCACAGGTCGATCGAATTAAGCCCCGGTGAGAGGACAAATCCTTTCCTCGGGAGACAAGCTCACAGCCCCCGCTTGACTATCGGGACGTGTACGTCGCACTAATTCGATCCAGTACCTCGTGACCTCTGGGACTGTAACAGGTAGGCGTAGGCGTTTAGCGATACATGGTCGTGTTCACACCTTCAGTGTAGTCTCAGGTGAACTCTATTGGGTCAATTTTTCCGATATTACGTGCTGTTGTACCTTAAACAAACACACGGTCCAATGTCCGAAGTTTGGACCCATCACTTTCACTGCGCCGTGAAAAATGATTCGAGTTGTGCGGGCTTTCCACATATGGTCTGTTGTATCACTCCGCCAATTATTTCCGGAATCTAGCTCTGTGATGAGGTCTATTAAAAAGGAATATATATTGTATATGATATTTCCCTCAAATATTTTTCTTTTCACATCGATGTGATTTACTGAAGGAAATATTAATCAAAGAGCATGTATTGCCGTAGTTAAAGATCTATGCTGCTATACGGCGGACGATTACCACTTCAGCATTTACTGATCGGGTCAAACCATAATATGAAGGACACGGGGGTGTCATGTAGACCGACTTGAAGGTCCAATATCTTAGCCGCAAATTGATTCACATACAAGGATCATGTCATATCTAAGTATCAATAGAAACATCTTCCGTACACTAAAAATGTTAAAATGTTAGTTAAAATGTGTATTTTTGCACAATAATTGTAGTGATGTAGGCATCATGACCATTGACACATAAGTGAATATCTAGCAACAGTAGAGAGCGCTACAGCCAACTTCAGACATGTACAGTGAGACGATGTAGATCTACCCTTCACTAAGAACTTCTCATGTCCCTTTTCCAGTGAGAATCATTCCCGACTGATATAGCTTCTCATTAAAGCTGTTTTAGCCCCCTCTTAATTTCTGACAAATCCAGCCTTTCCTTGTCCATGGTGCTGAATGGGGTTCGGATTGTATTTACGTTCAACTACTGCATAACCTTAGATTTTTGCAGCGTTCAGAAATGCAAGTAAAGCCATAGTGATTTGATTGTATGAATGGCATCCTCTGGGTACCCCAAAACTGATGCGAATGTATGAAAAAAAAGTTGGGAAAAATATGCCTTCCATATAATATCGAAGTAGTCAGAAGGTTGAATAAATGATTGAACATACAGAACATGGTATGCTAAATGATAAATTCTTTATTTTAGATATTTCACAGTGTGATATTACGAAGATCAAAAGTACAGATACACTAGGCAAAAAATACCTTCACCGAAACATTTGTGATGGAGGCTAGTTCAGGTCAGGACCTAGACTTATGATTCTAGATCTGAATGTTTTGTTATCTTATACCAACAAATTATTAGCCTGAGGGTCTTCCTGTTTCTCTGCCTTCACCAAACTTAACGGATCTGGTTTGGTTATGTTGAATGATATTGATGCTAAGATTTATTGGAATCAACTTTCAATGACACAGATAAAGCTTTAAAGCTTTTTTTCTTATCATAAAGAGCATGATCTTGTAAAATTGATGCATGGTTAAGATCTATCCACAGCTTACATGTCTCAAGTATTTTGGGAGTTCAAATCCATCTTGAAATCTATTGTATCTAGAGTATTGCATGACAAACTGGAATGAATTTTCTTTTGCTATTGATTCTTCACTGTGTTATTGCTCTACAGTTTCAAACTTATTTATATCATACATGTATTTATCATACTGTTTTATTTTGAAATTTTGTTCAAAATTATTAAAGCACATTGTACAGTTTTAAGTGGCCTTCCTGAATTTAGCATATAGCATTGTTGACCCCCCCCCCGCAGGCTTCTATCTAATTTCTCCTGCATACTTCAAAATACATAAAGCTGTCTGCCCTTCTATTCTAAAACAGACATCACTTTTCAAGGTGCTTCTACTGGTCTCCTCAACTTCAACAGCATACACACTTTATTACATCTTGGGTGCTGCTCCCTCCAAAAAGCCTGGACCCCTCGGTCCCCTAGGTTACCCCTCCCGTACTTCTTTATCTCTTCCGAGTGAATCTGAGGGTCTGTGAAGTACGTCACCCCCCTCCCATCCACAGTGGTCCAGCCCTGTATGTCTACGATCATCAGTTTTTCCCCTGACGCTTCGTAAGTGAAGTGAGTAAAAGCGGTTGCTAGTCCGCTGTCAAGAACGGGATGTTTGTACTTCAGATTGTTGGTCAACTTCACAAAATCTCCATCGATATATGGCTCGACATTGACGGTGAAGCTTACATCGGGTTGGGAATGGTTAACTTGAAGGGTTACGGCCGGTAGGTACTGGATCTGTCCAAAGTCCTGCTGTCGTCGTAGCTTGTGGTTGAAGACGGTGACGTATTTGCGGGCGGTCATCTGGCAGCAGACATCTTGGCGGTACTGTTCATATGGTTTGTCTTTTTTGTACCTCTTTCCAACATACCTTCAGGGAAATAGATATAAGATATGTGACACTGTGTATCAGAAGATGTTCTGAAAGCTGAAGGACTTGTACACAGTAATACTAAAACAAATGTACACACAACATACACACATGACATGTATACTCATGCCTTGTATCAAACTAATGCACTTCAAAACAGAGGTATGATAACTAAATCTTTTATATCATTTACAGACCAGAACAATCTAAGTTGAAATGAGTTTGAATGTAGCAATAAGGTCATAGCAACACACCTGCTACAGTAGCAATGTTTCTTGGGAAGTTCTAACTTCTAGATCAACTTTACAAACATTCCTATTCAATTTGTTACTACTAGCAGATACAGTGTACCTAATCAAATCTCAGCGGTCTCACTGCAATCACGCTGTAACCTAAATTGGATCTGTGCAACCATTTATTGGAATATGCAAAATGTACAAGTATGACTAAAAAGACAACATAACAAACAAGGCGTAAAAAAAATCTGTTTTTTATTTATGAACTTCGCTGAGTGATCTGCTATGTCGAATTTTAGGTTGCAGCACAATCGCAGCGAGGTCACTGCCCTAGTGGAATGTCCAGTTCTTAATGTAATTATCTTCGCCGAGGAACTCGGAGTAGATTATGTTTTCGGTTGAGCCGGCTGTTGTGTGGGTCTGTATGTATGTCAAGAGCATAACTCGGGAAACCTTTGATGGATCTTCATGATATTTGGTAGGTGTGTAGTGGTTGTGCAAAGGAAGGTCAAGTTCAAAAATCGTTCACCTGTCGTTTTCCAACAATACTGCAGTGGACTTTTAATTTTTCTGTGTTTGTATGTAGGCAAAAAAAGTGACGGAAACGTTGATGGATCTCAATGATTTTTGGTAGTTTCGAAGAGATTGTGGGAACAGAGGTCAAGTTTGAAAATGATTTATTTGGCGCTTCCTACAGAACTGCAGCAGGCTTTGTGTGTGTGAGAGTTTGTATGTCACCAGCATGACTCGAGGAGCTATTGGCGGTTGTGCATCATATTTCGTGGATAGGTAGTGATGTCAAAGAGGAAGGTCAAGTTCGATAATGGGCCTCCTATCGGGTATTTGAGGTACTGCAGCGGAGCTTTAACATTTGAGGCCAAATTTTCTGGAGGCGTCAGGTTCATGATTTTTTTGTAGTATATAGCTTCTGGGACGGCAAGTGAGTGGTGGGAATTAAGGCCCCCTAGCTGCTCGTTTGGAACTGCAGTTGGCGTTTTTGTTAATACATTTGGAGACGAATAACTCCAGCAGGGATTGACGGATTATCATAATTTATGGCATGTGGATAGTTTCGGTGATGCTTTACATAACTGAATACTTGTCATGCAAATAAGACGATAATTTGCATAATAAATGAGGAAAGGTTATGAATTCGCTGAAAGCTTGTGGTCAAATTTCATACAAGTGCTATGGTAACGATTTTTAAGTGGTGTACAGCTCTTGGGGCAGGGAGTAAGTGATATAAGTTTAGACCCCCTAGAGGCTTGCTTAGAACTGCAGTAGACCTTTTTTATGTTACCTTTGGAGGCGAATAACTCGGGTAGGGTTTGATGAATTTGCATTGTTTTGGACAGGTAGGTTATTGAGGTAATGATTAACAAATAAAGACGTATGAAATTGTAATCAGGGTCTAATTAAGTGGTGAAATAGGCTTGTTTATAATTACATTTTTTTAAGTACCCTTTGTCGACCTTTATCTAAGGACAACACCTGCTTGTCAGCAGGCCTGTGCAAATTAGATTGATGCTCTCTGGTGACCTCAAAAACCACCGGCCAAACTACACTCCGGCTGGGACGGAGCTTATATCAACAAACACAGGAAAGGTCTGGTCCTGTGCGGGACAAGTCAAAACGATGAATATAAGGAAATGTGCAAGCAGCAGGCACTACAGAAGGCATTATACTAAGCTTTATGTGGTTTGTAAAATGCAGTTGTATACCACACTGGATGTGGACCAGTCCTTCGTAGATGAGAGTAAGAAAAGGTTCTTGCGCAGATAGTGACAAAAAATCCTCAAAATCAGGATAATCTTTAAAACAGGCCCATGCTACCCATCAGGACCTGACTGAACTCCCCTCCAGGGTGTTTCACATTTAAGACAGAGACACGAAAAAACACTAACATTTCTTTTTGGGTTGAATACACTTTTCAAGGACTTAGCGGAGATAGAGGAAACATATCGAGAGAGATAATCTTTACAAGAGGAAAACTTATACGGTATGAAAGAGAAAACCGACATAGAACTTCACCCGTGAGGGGGGACTACATTGTCCCGCAGCCCATACCCGGGAGTGACCCGGCCCCCTGAAGAACTAACGGGGGTTGCCCGAACTTCGGACGCGCCCTAACATCGCATGGATTTTTTACTGATCTTATTTTGCATAAGTACGCCGTGTTTGTGTCCAATGACTAAGCTGATAAGGAAGGTAAATAACCCAAGTTCATGCACATAATTGTCATTTACATTCAAAACATATGTGTACATATTCATTTCTTGTTTTGTCGAAAAGTAGTATTTTGACAATAATGATGGTAGCGCTGAGTAGAGGGTCACTGCGTAGCTAGACGGCCCGGCACCTAAATATACGAGCTGTGCCAAGCAGATACATAAGTCACACAGCTATTATACACATAAGAAAAATAACTTCATAAAACACTAAAAATTTGGGTCTTTAAGTGTTTGTTGAGAAGAAAACCGACCAAAGAAAAACAACGTAAACATTGCTGTCGTCTGACGACGTTGTTTTCCCGCCATTTTGGGGGACCGCGATGGTGGCGAAACGATTCAACGCACAGTTTTGTTACGCTCTAACATGTGATTGGTACCGTCTATGAAAAGGAAACTGAATACAGAGATGGCGAAGATATTTCCCAATATAAAGTAGACGGAGTATTGTTGATGTCAGCGGTGTCGTTTATTCGTAATGATTTCGTAAGTCGGGCCGTATTCAATACGTACGTCGGGCCGCGTAGTAGCCTATTTCCCGTGGAAACATGAACTGGGATGCGCTAGATATAGCCCTTCTCACATGACGTGAGAAGTGCACACAGTCAAAATTTTCCGGTCAAAAGAAAGCTAGAATATAGCAGACTTCAAGCCTAATTTACATTTCCCTAACTTCATCACTAACTTCCGAAGAGAGCAAAATTACCAAAGCGTAGGAAGTTAGGCACACTATCTGGCGTAGCACTAAATCAGAAGGTACATTCGTGAAAATGTCTCACAGCGTCTTCCGCATGTAACGCGGAGCATGAAGGGCCCATGAACAGTATGAATACATTTTTTGTCCAAGTATGGTCTTTAGATGAATGTGTTCAAAATTCATTCATTAAAACATGACCATTCTCTGGCAACCAGCAATGGAGCGCCGTGAGTTCCAGCGCGTAAAAAAACGTCCGATATTTGGGCACCCCCCGTTATATCAAAACAAAAGAAACTATATCAGAGTGGACAGTACTTAGAACAGGAAAGATGACAGACAACAGTAACAGGTCTCACAAATCTAACACCCTCCAAAAAAAGTGAAACAGTAGGCTTTAGAGAGATATTGTCAATAGCAGTAGGTGCAAGAGTCGTGGTCACTGCCAACGTTAACATATTAGACGGAATTGTTAAGGGCGAATTCGTAGGCATTGACAGCACATGCCATGATGTCCACACCTTCCTCGTAAAATTCGACAGTGAAAGCAAATACAAGAAAGATTTACCCAAATGCGGTACCCATCAAAAGGTAATGTTCAATAAGTTCTCAGTTACGGCAAGCGGACGATCCAAGCACGACGAGAACAGTATCCTCAATCTTTAGCATGGGCTGTACCTAAAGTTTAAGGTAGATCACTGGACAAAACTGTTGTCCCTGGAAGTTTGAGCGCAAACGGGTCGTTTTTTCTCAGGTCAGTTATATGTTGCCTTACGTCATGTTGAGTTTGAACGGATTGTATCTATTGGGATTTAAATCGTATACAATTAGTGAATTACAATACTGTAAACCAAAATATATGTTCTTAAAGAAATGGAACTCCTAAAACAGCTGCCTGTGTCAAAGGTTACACAACAACCTAACACAGAAGACCGTGATACTTGCATTAAATGTCAAGTTCCTGAATATACTCCTACACGGAACATCTAAAAAATATGAGAGCTGACAGATCAACACAACCAGTCGATGTCTTCTGTTTCGTGGAAACCTTCCTGAATGGCCGACAACAGACTAAAAATTTTCTGCCACAAGCAACGGCATTCAGAGCAGACAGAAATGGAACAGGAGGAGGGGTGATGACTGTTGCTACACAAGATGTCAATCCTACACAGCCGATATATTTCAGCCGATGGAGTGAAGTGCATAGCTACCACAGTCACCAAACTATCGACCACAGTTGAAACAAGAGTTCTACGACCTCATACCTTCGTCAAATGATTTTGACCTTTATGACTGACGTATTAGAAGTGTTTTTCATCAATCATCAATCATACCAGTTGAACCTCTTCACCCAAATAACATAAGTTGTCCAAACGTCCTTGTTATGACTATGAGCTTAACAAAGAAGGTTATGCTAACATTTATCATCAATTATGCAAATAAGCTCCCTCCTTATTAGCATAATTTGATTCAATGGTGTTCACATTCACACAACTTCCTAATGCCACAAGTATGAAATTGCCGTCATTTACTAGTATGGAATTACAGTAGTTTCTCATTAATTATGCTAATTAGGCCCACATTTGCATATTTCCTATCTATCAACATTCCTCTCTTCCTTACTTACAAATGTCACATATTTGAATAGTCATATGACGTGACGACGTTGTTTTCCCGCCATTTTGGGGGACCGCGATGGTGGCGAAACGATTCAACGCACAGTTTTGTTACGCTCTAACATGTGATTGGTACCGTCTATGAAAAGGAAACTGAATACAGAGATGGCGAAGATATTTCCCAATATAAAGTAGACGGAGTATTGTTGATGTCAGCGGTGTCGTTTATTCGTAATGATTTCGTAAGTCGGGCCGTATTCAATACGTACGTCGGGCCGCGTAGTAGCCTATTTCCCGTGGAAACATGAACTGGGATGCGCTAGATATAGCCCTTCTCACATGACGTGAGAAGTGCACACAGTCAAAATTTTCCGGTCAAAAGAAAGCTAGAATATAGCAGACTTCAAGCCTAATTTACATTTCCCTAACTTCATCACTAACTTCCGAAGAGAGCAAAATTACCAAAGCGTAGGAAGTTAGGCACACTATCTGGCGTAGCACTAAATCAGAAGGTACATTCGTGAAAATGTCTCACAGCGTCTTCCGCATGTAACGCGGAGCATGAAGGGCCCATGAACAGTATGAATACATTTTTTGTCCAAGTATGGTCTTTAGATGAATGTGTTCAAAATTCATTCATTAAAACATGACCATTCTCTGGCAACCAGCAATGGAGCGCCGTGAGTTCCAGCGCGTAAAAAAACGTCCGATATTTGGGCACCCCCCGTTATATCAAAACAAAAGAAACTATATCAGAGTGGACAGTACTTAGAACAGGAAAGATGACAGACAACAGTAACAGGTCTCACAAATCTAACACCCTCCAAAAAAAGTGAAACAGTAGGCTTTAGAGAGATATTGTCAATAGCAGTAGGTGCAAGAGTCGTGGTCACTGCCAACGTTAACATATTAGACGGAATTGTTAAGGGCGAATTCGTAGGCATTGACAGCACATGCCATGATGTCCACACCTTCCTCGTAAAATTCGACAGTGAAAGCAAATACAAGAAAGATTTACCCAAATGCGGTACCCATCAAAAGGTAATGTTCAATAAGTTCTCAGTTACGGCAAGCGGACGATCCAAGCACGACGAGAACAGTATCCTCAATCTTTAGCATGGGCTGTACCTAAAGTTTAAGGTAGATCACTGGACAAAACTGTTGTCCCTGGAAGTTTGAGCGCAAACGGGTCGTTTTTTCTCAGGTCAGTTATATGTTGCCTTACGTCATGTTGAGTTTGAACGGATTGTATCTATTGGGATTTAAATCGTATACAATTAGTGAATTACAATACTGTAAACCAAAATATATGTTCTTAAAGAAATGGAACTCCTAAAACAGCTGCCTGTGTCAAAGGTTACACAACAACCTAACACAGAAGACCGTGATACTTGCATTAAATGTCAAGTTCCTGAATATACTCCTACACGGAACATCTAAAAAATATGAGAGCTGACAGATCAACACAACCAGTCGATGTCTTCTGTTTCGTGGAAACCTTCCTGAATGGCCGACAACAGACTAAAAATTTTCTGCCACAAGCAACGGCATTCAGAGCAGACAGAAATGGAACAGGAGGAGGGGTGATGACTGTTGCTACACAAGATGTCAATCCTACACAGCCGATATATTTCAGCCGATGGAGTGAAGTGCATAGCTACCACAGTCACCAAACTATCGACCACAGTTGAAACAAGAGTTCTACGACCTCATACCTTCGTCAAATGATTTTGACCTTTATGACTGACGTATTAGAAGTGTTTTTCATCAATCATCAATCATACCAGTTGAACCTCTTCACCCAAATAACATAAGTTGTCCAAACGTCCTTGTTATGACTATGAGCTTAACAAAGAAGGTTATGCTAACATTTATCATCAATTATGCAAATAAGCTCCCTCCTTATTAGCATAATTTGATTCAATGGTGTTCACATTCACACAACTTCCTAATGCCACAAGTATGAAATTGCCGTCATTTACTAGTATGGAATTACAGTAGTTTCTCATTAATTATGCTAATTAGGCCCACATTTGCATATTTCCTATCTATCAACATTCCTCTCTTCCTTACTTACAAATGTCACATATTTGAATAGTCATATCATGGAACACAGCAGATTTTTAAAATTGCCTCATTAATCATGCGAGTTAGAATTTGATTTGCATAATTATCATCCAATCATACAAAGCATCACGTAAGCTATCTACATACCAAAAATCATGACCATCCATCAAGACCATCTCGAGTTATAGTTTTTCTCATTAATTATGTCAATGAGGTTCTCATTTGCAAAGCTGATATCTATTAATATTTCTCTCTTCCTCAGATACATATGTCACATGTTTGAGAGTCCTATCATGGAAATTGATGGATGTATAAACTTTCCTCATTAATTATGCAAATTAGATACTGATAACTGATTTGCATAATAAGTATCTAATCATGTACATCAGCACTCAAGCTTACTTACAAAAATTTATGACCATCCACCAAGCCCTTCTTGAGTAATTCCCTTTCAAAGTCTGAAGCAAAACCTGCCCCTGCTATAGCCAACCCATAGGTCTGCTTGGAGACTACCTTACCAATACCTACAGCTGGCTGACAGCCAATTTGTGTAACTGACGTTTCCTGCCTTCAGCATGACCCCTACCCCTATCCATGGCCTTGGAACAACACAGCGAACACGTACACATACTTCAGCATACAATATAACACATTTTTACACTTTTCTCGTTAATTATGCAAAACACTTCGCCCAAAATCTAATCATCTTGAGATTTCCCACATACACACTGACACACCAACTACGACAACAAACCATCCAGGCGTTCTCGACTTATTCTGTTCACTAACAGACACACAGACAAGCATCATCGAATAACCCTCTCGACGAAAAATTCGTTGACGAAGGTAACAAATCAAAGGAGCGAGTAGAAACAGAAGTGATCCCAACCAAGATTCGAACTCACGCCGAAACCGGAGGCCAGATCACAGGCACTAGGCCCAAGGTCGCAACCAGTTAGACTGGTCAGTTGGAGGAGTTTGAACCCCCACTGTTACTCCCCCTTTTCTTGACTGAGCTTGAGGTGTGTTGCCAATTATTATCACAAGTAACATGTGTATCAACTAAAATACTTTTCAGAACTAACGTTCGATAAATGTGGTAAATAGCTAGAGCTCTTTCAAGTAGATTTATCAACACCAGATAAAAAGGCGATGTTACCTAAACTTCTCCATAATACAGATGCAGAATCCCCCCAATATTCATAGTCATCAATGTTTGTAAATATCTTTGAATATTCATCAATGTTCATGTAAATTTTCATTAATATCTATGAATATTAATCTATGTTGAAAGGTATATTTATAAAACATAACATCCTTGTAGATTTATTAACACCAGATAAAAAGGCGATATTACCTAAACTTCTCCATAATACAGATGCAGAATATTTTCCTAGTCATCAATGTTTGTAAATGTCTATGAATATTCATCAATGTTTATGTAAATTTTCATTACATTCATTAAAATATATAATAATATTGAAACGCATACTTATAGTATTCATAAATTCATAAATTCGTAGATTCATTAATTCATTGATTCATTAATTCATTAATTCAATTTATAAATTTATAATTTATATGCACAGTCCCGCGAGTCAAGTTAACGAATTTCTGAATTTCTGAATTTCTGAATTCATGAATTTATGAATATCATGAATATCATGCCACATTGCCATGAATTATGATATTATGATATAATGATATCATCTCGCCGATATTATGATATTATGATATTATGATATCATGATATTATGATATTATGACATTATGATATTATGGTATTATGATATTATGATATTATGATATCATGATATTGTGATATCATGATATCATGATATTATGATATTACGATATTATGATATTATATTATGATAATAATAATAATATAATAATAATGATAATAATAATAATCATAATATTATGATATTATGATATTGTGGTATTATGATGTGTTGCCAATTATTATCACAAGTCTGTCGCCAGCATAAGTCAAGAAGCTGTTGATGGATCTGTATGATATCTAGTGGATGGTTTACAGAAAGGAAGGTCAAGTTCGATAATAGGCCTTCTAGCGGGTACAACAGAGCTTCAAAATTTGGAGGCATATTTTCTGAAAGTGCTATGGTAGATAGTTCATGCCACAAATTTGGGCCCCCTAGCGGCTTGTGGGTGTTTTTGTTTTGACATTCGGACATGAATAACTTGAGAAGGATCGTCGTGATATTTGGTATTTACAGAGCTCAGATGGTGCTTTATTCTGAGTTCCACGACCTTCGCCAAATGATTTGACCTGTTTCTCATCAATCATAAATTGATTGATCGCCTTCACCCAAATAACAGAAGTTGTCCAAAGTTAATGATGGATATTCTGGAAATTCCGGATATTCCGGATATTCCGGATATTCCGGATATTCCGGATATTCCGGATAATCCGGATATTCCGGATATTCCGGATATTCCGGATAATCCGGATATTCCGGATATTCCGGATAATCCGGATAATCCGGATATTCCGGATAATCCGGATATTCCGGATATTCCGGATAATCCGGATATTCCGGATATTCCGGATAATCCGGATAATCCGGATATTCCGGATATTCCGGATATTCCGGATAATCCGGATATTCCGGATATTCCGGATAATCCGGATATTCCGGATATTCCGGATAATCCGGATAATCCGGATATTCCGGATATTCCGGATAATCCGGATATTCCGGATATTCCGGATATTCCGGATATTCCGGATATTCCGGATAATCCGGATATTCCGGATATTCCGGATATTCCGGATATTCCGGATAATCCGGATATTCCGGAAATTCCGGATATTCCGGATAATCCGGATATTCCGGATATTCCGGATATTCCGGATAATCCGGATAATCCGGATATTCCGGATAATCCGGATATTCCGGATATTCCGGATAATCCAGATATTCCGGATATTCCGGATAATCCGGATATTCCGGATATTCCGGATATTCCGGATAATCCGGATATTCCGGATATTCCGGATATTCCGGATAATCAGGATATTCCGGATATTCCGGATAATCCGGATAATCCGGATATTCCGGATATTCCGGATAATCCGGATATTCCGGATATTCCGGATAATCCGGATATTCCGGATATTCCGGATATTCCGGATAATCCGGATATTCCGGATAATCCGGATAATCCGGATATTCCGGATATTCCGGATATTCCGGATATTCCGGATAATCCGGATATTCCGGATAATCCGGATATTCCGGATAATCCGGATATTCCGGATATTCCGGATATTCCGGATAATCCGGATATTCCGGAAATTCCGGATATTCCGGATATTCCGGATATTCCGGATAATCCGGATATTCCGGATATTCCGGATATTCCGGAAATTCCGGAAATTCCGGATATTCCGGATATTCCGGATATTCCGAAAAAACTTCCAAGTCTTCCAAATCTTTCGGAGATTCCAAATCTTCCAAGTTGTGAATTAATGTACAGAACTGAATGTTCAGAAAATTGATGAATGTTCATAAAATACGTGAACGTTCATGAATATTTTAAAATATGTTCACCAATGTTTTATAGATATGCATCTCATTAATATTCATAGATATTAATGAACATTTACATAAACATTGAGACGTTTAAAAATATTGATGAATATTGGTTGTGGATTCTGCCTCTGTATATTCTCAATATCGCCTTTTATCTGGTGTTGAGAAATCTACTTGAGCCCTAGCTATTTACCATATTTATCGAACGTTAGTGTTCTGAAAAGTATTTTAGTTGATTCACGTGTTACTTGTGATAACACGTGTGAATGAGCTCCAGAACACACCTCAAGCTCATTCAATTTATCACTAGTTGACATCTATTAATATTTCTCTCATCTTCAGTTACATATGTCACATGTTTGAGAGTCCTATTATGGAATTTGGCGGATGTATAAACTTTCCTCATTAATTATGCAAACAAGATACTGATTTGCATAATAAGTATCTAATCATGTACATCATCACTCAAGCTAGCTACTTGCCAAAAATCATGACCATCCATCAGGCCCTTCTTGAGTTATTCTATTTCAAAGTCTGAAGCAAAACCTGTTCCTGCAGTTCCAAAAAAGCCGCTAGGGGTCCAAAACCTACACCACTTACTCTCCGTCCAAAGAGCTATCTACCACTCAAAAATCAGGACCATGGCGTAGCATGTCCAGAACACGAGATATCAAAACAGGAAGTTCCGCTGCTGTACCGTAACAAGCCGCTAGGGGACCCAAAATCTAATCATTTCCATGTCTCATCAAGGACCTACCCACCTATCAAATATCAAGAAAATCCATCCAAGTCTTCTCGAGTTATGCTGTACGTTACAAACACACAAACAAATACACACACAAACGCTACCCACTGCATAACCTTCTCGGCGAAGGTAATGAAAGGAAAGTTTGTTAACCCACTGCATTGCATAATCGGACATGGGACTGTCAGGTCATGTAACCAGATGGCCTTGCATAAACGTACATGTAGGTCAAATAAATAAACTATCCTCCAAGCAGAGGTGTGGGTCCTGCTGGTTTTTAACGCGTTCAGTTTAGGCATTTTTGTTCACCACGATTGGCAACATAAATAAAAAGGGGACAAAATAGAAAGCCTGACAAAAACACCTAAAAACATGACAAAAACCAGCCAGACCCACTCCTCTGCTTGGAGAGTACACTGTACTAAAACTGCACCACTGCTAGGTGCGGAAAAGTCACATGTACATGTACTATGTCTTTCAAAATGTGTATGATATGGAATAAAGATTTATTCTATTCATATATATTGACTGTGCCATTTCATCATCACTTTCAACTTACAACACTGCAATATTGAACCTTTGTGGCCCATATAATATCAACATACTCAATTTCATGACCAGTTATAACATATACATTTGTACCAGCACACTGTACACATATACTAGTCCTGTACCACCAAATGATTTTTAACCCCATCTAGACTGGACTCATTCGCCCCATCATAACTTCCAAATGGTATGGTGCATGATCAAATTTGCAGTTCATAAGCACGTAAATGTTAATCACTCTCCATAATAAGCCTTGATTATTTGGCGAAGATAATGTGTTCGTGGAACTCTAGTTAAAATTAATGTAAGTTTTACCTGCCCATGGCTTCCTCCTGGCTGATGTACTGCACAAAAAAAGCATCTCTCTGCTTCCCCTTCTTGCCCTCGTCTAGTGGGAGGGGATCCCCGAGGTACACCAGGGTGTGTTCTGACTCCCACTTATCATTGAATGGGTCATACTTGTGAAGAAAAGCCTCTGTAATTTAAAGATGAGCACCGGTAACTAGTTTCATCAGGTTGGTAAATCAATTCAACAGTTTTCCTTGGTACCGTACATCACAGCTTTAATTTTTCTTCTCAACAGATGTTTTCGCAACCTGCTGAGGAAGGGAGTGAGAGAGAAAGAGAGAGAGAGAGAGTGAGAGAGAGAGAGAGAGAGGGAGAGAGAGGGAGAGAGAGAGGGAGAGACAGAGAGAGAGAGAGGGAGAGGGAGAGAGAGGGAGAGGTAGAGAGGGAGAGAGGGAGAAAGAGAGAGAGAGCAAGAGAGAGAGCGGGAGACAGAAAAGGAAGAAAGGTCAGGGAGAGGGATAGTTTGTACAAGTTATTAACTTGTTTGAGTAACTTAAGTCAAAGTTATGGCATTTTGAAAGTCGTCTTCAGGAGGCTACAACTTACTATGGACTCTTGTGACTGGTGACAAGTCTGCAAACATATCATCCCATTTTTTCTGCTCTTCATCCGATATGCTCTCTTCATGTCTGCTGTCACCAACATGGCTTGAACCGTTTTCGCCTTTCCCAACATGTCCAACTTCTTCATCTAACCCTACCTTTTCGTTTGCCACATCAACTGTTGTGGCCGAAGGGTCAATTGTTGAACCAAGCGTGGTCTTGGCAGGGTCCACTGTTGAGGGTTGTATGTGATGTTTCTCAATGCCCTGACATAGCTGGTCAACATCTGTGGGAGTTTGTAGCAGTTTTGTCCTTGTTTGGTCAACGGTAGTGGCTGAAGGATCTATTGTGGATGATGACTGTAAGTTGTCATTGGGAAAGTTCTCTTCTATGGAATTGGCATCGTCTACGGTTGCGGCAGATGGATCTACAGTAGATCTGGTATTGTCACTGTCTTCATCCTCAGTGGTATCAAACCCACTGTCAACTGTACCACGTTTTTTTCCGTCTCCTTCAGCTGTAACGTTCCGTGTTGTGGTAGCTCCTTCAGCCTGGGAAGGGTTGTTTTCCCTAGGCTGTGTCTGTGTTGTACTGTTTTCAGGCACAATGTGGTCGATTGACAAAGAATAAGACAGCGTTGTCTCTGTTGCTGAAGCGGTGGTATCACCTTCAAGTGTTTCCTGCGGTTGAGATGTGGGCATCAACGTGTCTAGTTCCTCCATGATGAAATGTATCATCCTTTTTATTGATCCGCTGGTGGATAGACTGCTCTCCACAGCACAGTATTCTTCGTACAGGTGCATGCACATTTTGGTCAGATTGTTGCTCTTTTCCGCTGCACCAGTCATCTCTAGTACCTGTAGGATTTTACGTTTGAGCAGTTTACCCTAAGTTTAGTGCATAAGTTACACTGTTGATAGACAGTTGCCAAGCCCTAATCCATTTTTCTTACTAGTATATGGATCATTGTTTATTTTGATCTGTGCTGTAGATCTGTGTTTTACTCTATATGATTCAATTGTTCAACAGTGGCTTAAAGGAGTTATGGAATTACAGACAGGGGTGGAATTGTAATGTACAATCTACATGTGCAATGATTAATCAGAGAACTTAGTTAACACTACTATCTTCAATGTTCCTGGCAGCATTTGAGTTCAAACCTGACATGTATAACTTAATTAATCTAAATGCTCTCACCAGCTAGTCTGCTATTGGTTGGTTTAGATGAGCTACTTCCCTAAATGGTCCAATCATAATGTGTCATTCATCATGCCTGTTACATACCTGACATGACTGGAACAGGGCACAGATGAATTCACACAACTGTTCCCTACTCCGCAGGGCTTCCACGCTTTCATGCGACTGTAGGCTTTCAGACAGATTCGTCCTTGCTAACTGTAGGAACTTCTGTTTCTCTTGACTGTCTCGGGCCTGCTGGGCACATTGGATGAGCACTTCACCAGCTCTCCGCTATACGGGGACAACAGTGACACATGAATGTACATGTATAGCTGGTTATATATAATAACCACCAGCGTAACGTACCAGCTTTGCAGGCACGTGGCACGGCAGGCCCTGGTTATATTACACTGAACAACCTGTCACACCTAACTCTTGCTTGTGTTTAAAGCTCTGTATCTGTAGGATGGGATATACAGGTCCTGTAAAACTGGGAAGAGAAGACATCTGCACTACCATTTGTATCCAGCAGGGGGAGTGACAGACAAATCTTTTGTGTAGCAGATCTAAGAGTAGAGATCCTGCAAACTTTAATGTTTTTTAACAGCACTCGAGAAACTTCTCCAGCTTGGAATGTGAGAAGACTAAAGCTGTACAAGAAAGAGAACAATGAAAGGTTTGGTTTCCATAAAAAGCTTACCAAGAAAATCAAGCAAAAATAGCCATTACTACCGTAGTATCATATTCATAATCATTAGAGCAGTTTTGATACATTACACAAGTTTGACTTTGAATTCCAGGCCTTAAAAGGGCTTATAGCATGTACGTGTAGCACAGCCAGATATGCTTGGAGATATAAATTGCACTATTGATCTGTTCATGTTCATGTTCCTTGATTGATTCAATGATTGATTAATTGATTTATTCATATCATATCATATCATATCATATCATATCATATCATATCATATCGTATCATATCATATCATATCATATCATATCATATCATATCATATCATATCATAAGCGCAATTTCAGTCAATGATTTACTCAAGCAATGCATACTTAGTCCTGTATCTATTAGCTTTAGTTAGCCAGGGGATTGCAAAATGAAAACACATACCCGATGTCTTGCATAGAAGAGCGGATCATACTTGGACAGGTGAGCAGCCTCCTCAGCTGATCTGTAGGCCTCTAAGAGGGGGCTGTCTGCTTGCAAGGTGTACTGCTGCTTTAAAATCTGGAAATCTGTAAAAAAATGTGTCAAACCAGTTTGAGCGAAATATTTTTCCAGCAATGTGATTTATTTGTTGTTTTGGTAGAGATTGTGAAACAACAGTTTCAAGCCAAGTAGATACTTATAATTAAGACTGGACTGTTTGATCCACTCACACCGGGAAGGACACAGCTGCTGCTAACTCTTTTCAATACGTGTGGTGGGACTATGAGGTGTGGCTTTCCTTAAACACAGAATCTTTGGCTTTACGTCCCATTTGAGAGGACATCCCTAACCAAAGTTTGCTACTCATTTTCACCTGATTCGAGTGAGGAAATATAGCTATAGTTGTAAAGTGCCTTCAACTAAGGATTCCCTTGGATAGGACGTTAAATGGAGCTCCTGTTTAGAGGAGAGCCACACCTCGAGGACATTAAAAACTCATCACACTTATCGAAAAGAGAAGGGGTCCTTCCCCGCTGTGAGTGGATGAAACAAATCTGTCTGGATATGCAGCTTGTACTCTAGATCTTCAGTACATACATGGTGTGTAATACGCCCATAAAGTGCTTTACCGGCTACGCAATACAAACAAAATTGTAAACAAAGAAATAAAATTGTTACAAAGAGTCTTTACTAAGTGTTTTAAAAAACTAATAAGAAATGCTGTACCTCTGTATGATATGTTTTTGAACACATCCATCAACAGTCCCACACTGGAGGCGATCCCCTTCTTGTCTGGTTTGGGCAGAGTTCTGAAGCCAATGATAGAGTCCAAAATCAAGGTAGAGGCATCGTACCACTGTCCTGCAAGAATCATGCAGTTATGTTCAATAATATTGTTATTTGTGTGTTTCCGGATTTTTCTTGTCAGCATAACTCAAGAACCTCTGAATGGATTATGATGATATTTTTCAACAAGAGCTTCTACCACTCAAAAATTACGACCGTAGGTTGTCCACAACACCAGATATCAAAACCGGAAGTTCCACTGCAGTACCGTTTGAAAGCTACCAGGGGGCGCAAACCTTATAATAATTTCTTCTTTTTGCCAACCCCTGCCAACGTACCAAATATAGCAATCTAAAAGATCCACCCGGCCACAACTTCTCCGGTTATGCTAAGTGTACTACAAACACACAAACAAATATATTAACACAAAAATATGATAAATTTTCTTTTGATTATGAATTTTCTTGACAAAGATAATAAACCAGATCATGATATCAAGACTTCCAAAGTTCCAAAACACTAACAGTAACTGTAACAATTTGTTTAGATAATGCATATTTTCCTTGAGTCAGGTCACTATAGACGACAGGTTTGACTCACATCATGAATTATTGACTTTGCAAATAAACAACTGATAACTATGGAACAAGTGGGAAGACCTGGACTGTTAAATGGTCTCTCACCAAGTTTCAGCTGGACTTGTCCTTTGATCTGAATGCAGACAGAATGAACTATTGCTCTGTCAGAGTCACTTCTGTATGTCCATGTGGCTGAAATACAGGGAAAAAGGTCACAGTGATTCAAATCTTCAATCCTTGCTGAGAGGGACCATGGACAATACAAATAATTTTATAGGTTAACTCAGTGCCAACTGATAATGATGATAGTATTTGAATGTACAGTGTTAAGACCTTTACAATTTTACCATCTGTAAAAAAAGCACATTCAGTTTAATGTTACTGGTAATAACAATGTTGAGAAATGAAGGTACTAAACTGACCGGTTTCCATGTCAGGGTTCAGAATATCGTCCAGCACTCTCTCTGCACCGTGAAGATCACCCGCATTTGTCAGAACTCTGGCTTTACGGATGATGATCTGAAATGTTCGAGATTGTATTGAACATTTGACATGTTCAATTGCATAAAGCGTGACAATGGAAACAGGCTGACAAGTTATTACTGAGACATGGTAACAAAGAGTTTGGGTATTCTAGAAGGACAATTGTTCAAACTTCAAAGACATGTCTTAAAGTTTATTTTTCTGATTTTGTGAACATCAACGTCATTAACATTAATCCGCCGGGTTACATAAATCCGCTACTTTGAAAAACAGCGTGTTTTTAAAAGAGCTCTAGTGAAGCAACTCCCAGGTATGCATATTTACTCACTCGCTATCTGGTTGAACGTCTATATGCATAGTTTAGATATACAATGTATATACAGGAGTGCATTATACTGTGGACGTTGAGCTGGAGATCTGTTTGGATGAACATCTTTTCATGATGGCAGAATTATGTACCCTGGTGGAATTAGTGTAGTATGATATTACTTATAATTTAAGTAGTTAATAAAGTCATTTTACCTGGGGAGGCACAGGTGTGCTTGGACTAGCTTGACGGATGTCATCAATGACTTTAAGCAAACGAGGAGATGTACCCTGCCAAAAGGCATACCTGTCCAACAAGAACAGGATAGCAACAGCACGAGGGTAGTTCTTGCACTCTACTGCTAGGTCTGCACACTCCTGTAGAAATCCCAAAGTCAGAAGAAGTTTTGAAATTTGAAAGAACAAAAATTAAGAACCCAAAAGTCTATATTTTAGTATACCGTACTCATCTTTTTTTTCATCCTTCCTGACATAGATGTCATAATGAAGGCAACTTATTTTTTGGTAAACTTTTTTTTAATCACACGATTGCATCAGCTTTTGGGTCTCGTGAGGATATTATCAATATAATCAAATCAACATGGCCTATTAATAAATCAGAGGATGCTCCATCTCACCCAGAGTACGTCTGCCTCAGTTTTGCCAGATCTGTGTGTACTTGGTGCAGTGATGAGATCCTTTACATTGTACATGTCCTGTTCCCCGACCCTGTCCTCAAACTGCCAGGTCTCCGGGATGAAGCTCCACCTTTGAGCCTCAGCATCGCGGAGAAGACCCTGCAGCTCCACAGATAACAGTCCTATGGAAATACAATTATGCCTTGTGAAGAAAATCCTAAATATCGCTTAACAAATTGCGTGCTATGTAGAATTAACGGTTAACGTTTGATTAAGGTGGACTGGCTACGATTAACGGTTTGTCGATAAATCATATTGGTGTCTCTAATTTTATGTAGGACACACACACGCACACACATACTGTACATTGTACACACACCATGCAGACCCTCTTCTCAGACTGGACTGTTTTTTCCGTCTTTCAGACTGGACAGGTTTTTCTGCCAACCCAACTATTAGTACCATACTGTAACCTTGAAATGTTTGCAGTGGTTTTTAGTTCCGCAGTTTTGAATGCAGTAACCTCTCCGCCACGAAATCTTGATAGTGCAAATATAGTTGTTTCTATTGTATTATTAACTCAGTACTACTACTGTCAGCTGTAGGCGCCCAGGCTAATATCAAACTTAATTGTACATGTACAGTACTTGCAATCCATGCAACTTTCAATGTGTGAAACCATTGTTCTTTAAAAATTACTTTTTACATACCCAGGTTGCTGGAAAGTCTCTGCATACTGTCAGCATTACACGTCTCCTGTTCCATCTCCACTGCTTACAGAAGTCAAACTGCCTGGAGTGTATATAAGAGGAGGTTCCTTGCTGAGTCATTAAAATCTGAACAGTTGTAACGTTACAAATCGGTAGCAAAAGCAAAAGGACTGTAACGTTATGACGTCACCTTTGGTTTCGTTCCCGCCTGTCTCACAAGACCATCATGTGCTCTAATTATAAGGGGAGTAACAATTACATCACATGTTTAGTCACTACCACACATCTACATGTTATCAAATATCAATAGGTTACCAGAAAATTCCCTTCCTCACGTTTCTGTCCTTCTCGGAAATCCCCAACCTTTCCCCTTTCACCCGGACTCCCATATATGGTATGATGACGTAATCTCTAGCCAATCGCCGGCCAGGAAAAGTTTTGGGGCTTCCCCGACGACAGCGTGACGTCAACACTGGGGGAAACTGGGAATTTATTTTCAGGATCCATCTTTGCAGGCGTGGAGATAGGCTGAACAAAGGGGAACTGCTGGGTTTTGACAGGTAAATCTTTACGTTATGGTCTACAGCTACCACAGTTGCTATCGGCAAAACTGCGAAAGCCACGCTCTCCTCTTTCAGCACTCGCAGTGCTGATCGTGGAAAAGTCTGCGTTTGCTCTAGAATGTGTTTTGTCCAAATATGTTTAGCAGATCGAGCGAGAGCGGTAGCCGAGACAAAAATCATGTTCACTTCGAAACCAGGATGGTAAAAGATTATCTTTATCACCCCCTCCTTTTCCACCTCATTTAAGGGAGCTGTAACCACATTTCCAGAAAGCCGAAGAGGCGGTAAATGCCACCGTCACAGCACTGACCCTAACCTTAATTCTTACCCCCCTCCCACACCATCCTACTCTTCTGATCATGAACCCTATTGGTCCTTGAGGGCGACAATTTGATTTGATTTGATTGATTTATTTGGCTGTAGAAAACAGTACAGCCAGGGATACCTAACTAGCCGAAGGCTATTTTTACAAAGGGGTAGCCCTGGTAACTGAACAGTATACCAAGTTCAATACAAACTTTCACGAGACATTTACGACTAAAATATAAGATACATATAAAATACATGTAAGGCATACACAAGATACAAGACAAAAATACGTAGAAGTATTTTTTCTTCAAAACTAGCATAAAACTAAAGCGCATATGAAAAAAGAATTGCTAAATAAGACAAAGCTATGATTGAAGTTACTGACAGCTGTATTTCATTACTGATAGTTTGCTAAGGGATACTCTGTACTATTCAGACTGCAATAATTCCAAAATTGGTCAGGAATATAAATTTCAGTTTGCATCATTGACAACATTTTGTAGCAAGTGTTGTATCATCAGTAACTTAGCTAGCAGCACCCCTCTAAATCTCTGTAGTAGTTTAGGCCATTTGCATATTAAGTAGCTTAGGCATAAAACTAAGGCCAGAAGTATAGACCCCCTCTTTGGACTCAAGGCTAGCACAGAGCACCCCGCCATGTCACCCTCTACTAGCTCTTCGGCTGTAAAAGAACGCAGTTCAAGTGTCCGCCTGATTTCTACTCAAGACCAAGGGTATTAACATGGTGTCAGACAGACCCCGAACCCAACATTTCAAGAAGAAAAGAAGAAGAAGTGAAGTTTGATGAAGATTTCCCTTCACCACGAGGTGAGGTTTGAAGTCTGAAATTTCTCCTTCCTCCCGAAGGGAATTAGAGTCTGGAAAGGGGGTTAGAGGTCCTAGGACAATCCATCAAACCTGACAGTTTTTAGGTCACAGACCACAGTACAGCCTATAGGAATTTACATGGTTAGAACCCCAAAGTGAGAAGCTTGGAAGCTTTAAAATTTATAGTAGGGTGCACAAGCAAGGTACAAGATTTTAATATGTTTGACTTAAGGGTATAATCTACAAAATATGTGAAAATGAACGTAATGGTACATTTATTTGAGAGGTGAGAGTATTTGATTTTTGATTTTGTTTTTCTGTGTCTAATGGTGCTGCCTGAATTGTTATATTTTATATTAGCCTCATCACTGGCAGTGCTTCAAGGTGAACATCATCAACTGTCCAAGTTCAAGATGTTGTCATCTCTATGCCAGCAGGACGTACCTGAAACTGTAGACACGGACAGCCACACTGTGGACGGGGAAGGTGAGAGACACCATCATGATGTCTGCATTCACTTTGACCTTGACGTGTTTTCTCTAGCCTGGCCACCATCCTGCATGTAGGTACCATCGAGCCCCTTCTTGCCCCTATGAACATTGTCATGGAGGTTTTATGTTAGGCAGCGTTTGTGTCTGTGTGTCTGTCTGTCTGTCTGTTGGTAAACAAGATAACTTAGGAACGGCTGGCCGGATTGGTTTCATATTTGTTGTGATAGTAGGATGTGACAAAGACTGAAAAGGAGTAGATTTTGAGCCCCCTGACAGCTTCCCTAGGTACTGCTGCGGAATTTCCGGTTTTGATTTCTTGTGGAGCAAGCATAAGCTAACAAGGATGGTACCCAGGTCTTTTTTTCCCTCCCTCCCTTCCCTGAAAGAGAGAAATCTCTTCAAGACGTGCACTTTCAATAAATGGTTCAACAATACGGGACAATGTTCACAACCCCTTGAAAATGGCACAATGTTGCAGATTGGGATGTTGGTTTGAAGCCTTATTAAAACTAGGTAACTGTCTGTAAAATTATCATGAATGTCGGATATGAAAAATGATTATGGTGTTATGATTTTATTCCTAATATGTATCAAGGCCTTCAGCGCCTCCTGGATTGCTTTTGAAGTGCATGCCATGAGTTCTCATTAACCATCAGTATAAAGAAAACTGTGGTTATGGCTCAAAATGCACCACGCCCCCCTCTCATAACAGTCAACGGCTCCAGGCTTGTTGTAGTCGACAAGTTTACCTACCTTGGATCGACAGCAGTGTTCCCGCCAGGCATACCTCAGTGCGTCTTTGGACGCACTTTTTTTGGAAAAGACGCACTCTGCTGGGCTGAGTGCGTCCAAACAAAATTTTGAAGGGAGGCTAATTTCTGTCACAAGTGGAACTAGAATCTTAGAACAACCGCTCATTTAGTGAGAAAGAAGCCTACGATGTACTCCCAGGGCTCTCTGTTACGCATTGTTAGCAGTCCAGGGCCAGGGGCGGAGCACCGCACGCCTTAAAAACATCAAACTCACGCCGGGCGGCCCTGGCCCCGGTGAGACACGCCCCCGTAAGCTCTAAGATCCGAAGTTCAGCGAAGTGCCGACGGTCCTACGGCCGCGGGGGCAGTACACAATATTCACTCGAACAAGGAGCGCCTCTAAATATCGTGTTGTTGCCCTCATTGTACTTTTTTAATGACAGTCATACAGATATTTGCGGCTCTATTAGTATTTTACAAGCCGTTTATATCTTGATCATGAACTGGGACGAGCTCAGGCGAAAGGTTCGCGCCAAACATGATCATGAAACGCCTGAAGGATGACAGCATCACAACGTAACAAAGCACACGGCAAGCACATCGATACATGAAAAAAATTATGTATGTCCCGGAAACTAATACAATTCACTAAAATCACACCCAACTTCTTGTAATCCTTCGATTTTATATAGAGAAATGTCATTGTGTTTATCAACTTACAATGTGATCGTGATTTCCCTCTTTTACGGTTGGATGCGGTGAACACACCTCAGTGCAGCCATCTTGTCAAAAGTTGTGTCGCGATTTCGTTCAATTTGCTATTGGAAAGTTGACGCAAAGACCTGATCTCTGGTTCGCAGTATGACTGCACGAGTATGAGCATAGTTTTACGTACATCTAGGAAAAAAAGAATGGTACGTACAGGATGAAGAAAGCATGGAGAGTCGTCACTGGGAGCCGAAGCACGCACGGCTTTTCTGTAGAGACACAACTTTCTTTTCCATGGCTGTCGCCTGTAGGACTGTTTGCCTTGCAGCTACGATTTTGCCACTGGATGATCATTGATTTTCTAGGATCGACCCAACATTGAACCAGCCTGGATGTCATGTTCACTTTTGTAACGGTAATTTATGCTTCTTTGACCGACAAATGGATTCTATACTTATCGCATATCGTCCGATAATCAACTAGTTTCGTACTCGGTAACGTTACGAACGTTATGTTTTTTAATAAACTACGGCCTGCTTGTGAAAATTACTTGTAAGCTCATGTTTACTTACCTTTTCCTGTTAGTAACGTTCACGAGAACTACCGGTGTTAGTGACATAAAAACGAACTCTCCGGTCGAGAACAAACGATCGAACATAAAATGAAAACTGATAGCCGGTTTTATCAAACTAATCAAAGACTTAAATAGTATTTTCCATGCTCATTATCAAACTTGGTCGGTATCCACGTACCTCAAAACACGAATATAGAAGTAAAACAATGTGTTAGAAGTAAACAACAACGGGTGACAACATAATCTACCGATTTCCTGCGTTTTGAAAAGCACATTTTTGGGTCGTTCTCGTTAGCACTGCCACCGATAATGACAATGGCGGCGGTAAAAGGGACCACTGACAACCACTCTCAATCGCATGATTTGTCTCTCAAAATGCGGGAGATTGCGTTTCTGAAGGCTTGAAGATCCAAAATTTCCCGGGGGAGAATCCCCCCGGACCCCCCTAAATTGCGACCGCCTTCGGCGGTCGGGTCGCGCCTTCGCCGCTCCCCCCCCCCACATATTATATTTTGGTGGACGCACTCTTAACCTGGGCTGGCGGGAACGCTGATCGACAGTAACCCACAACCTGTCCCTTGACACAGAAATCAACACCAGAATCGGCAGAGCAGCTTCTGTAATGTCCAAACTCAAACTCAGAGTCTGGGAAAACAAAAATCTGTCCGTGCAAACAAAGCTCAGGGTGTACGAGGCTTGTGTCCTTGGCACTCTTCTGTATGGAAGCGAGACCTGGACAACTTACGCAGCACAAGAAGCCAAACTCAACGCTTTCCACATGAGGTGCCTACGAAGGATCCTGGGCATTACCTGGATGGACAGGGTCACAAACTCCGAAGTCCTCAGGAGGTCAAGATCCAGGAGTATGTACGCAATTCTCAGTGAGCGTTGCCTGAGATGGCTAGGCCATGTGCGCCGCATGGACCATGACCGCATACCAAAGGACCTACTGTATGGTCAACTTGAGTGTGGAACCCGGAAGAAGGGCCGCCCTCATCTGCGATACAAGGACGCCTGTAAGAGGGACTTCAGGGCAGCATACATTGACATTGAGTCCTGGGAGAGCATCGCCCTAAACCGCACCTTGTGGAGATCCACTGTTAAAACGGGGGCGAGAAGGGCCGATGAGGATCGTGACAGACTACAAAAGGAAAAGAGATAAAAACAAAAGACACAAACAGTTCAGCATACTACAACGTTTATCTGTGAGGGCTGCAGCAGGGACTGCCACTCGCGGATCGGACTGCATAGCCACCGGAGAACCTGTTCCAGGAGAGGGCGCGTGCCATCGTCTGTTCAGACGGAAGGAGGCCGATGATGATCAAGTTTGGGAGTCCGGAAGCATTTTTCATCTATAAAATCAACATTGTGCGGCCTACATTTTAATGGAAACTCACAACCTAAGAAGCATTATTGGTATGTAATTATTGTTATGATGTTGTTTCAGGTGAGGTAGCTTCTGGTACAGTCAACTCAGAAGCTGAGACAGTGGACAATGAAGCCCAGCCAACTGTAACAGGTAAGCTCAGGCAGTTCTATACAGACTTTTTATTTGACGTTATTTGCTCCATGTTAGATTAAAATGTGCATCTCTTTTTTCCTTAAAGCTTTTTCTCTCCTTGAGTTGATAAGGTAGTTCAAGGAAAAGAAAACACCAAGTTTACGGTTATATCAGCGCTACTATTTCTCTTTTCTTTAGTAGTCAAAGATGAGCATTAGGAGTCACACCATAATATTACATTATAGTGGGAAGAGATTCACTACTAGTAGGTGAAAAAGACATTGCCTTAAATGATACAGGAAGGAACTTTTATGAGCTCTGACGTGGACTTCCTTTGAAGTGACATCTTTGCATCTGTTTTTATTTTGCTCTACAATCGACATACAACCTGTAAATTGTTGATATCCTTGTCTGCAAACCTACATATGTAGCATCTGTTGTCAACATTTTGTTCTTCTCAGATGATATATGAATTATATTTTGCACAGATGACACAGTGGACTCGCCCACCCATCTCCTCTTCCACATCACCTGTGACTCCTCCGACTCAGAGAAACTTCTCAAGTTCCTGCCAAGAGGCAGAATCAAGAAGGACAGTCGCGAACACGTCACGATCGGCCGCCGTGAGACGTGTGATCTGAGACTCAACCACCCTCAAGCGTCCAGAGACCTGCTGCACATCACACCCACAGTAAACCTGAATTCCTCCAACTTTTCTTTCACTATACAGAACGTTGGGGGCAAAGGGATTTCTGTCAACAACATGGTACTGTGTAAGGGAGCTGAAACACCTTTGACTTCTGGTTCAGTTATTAGAATAGATTCCCTCAACTTACAACTTACAGTAGAAATAACACCAGGAGATGATCATAAGCTGTATGAGGTTCAGTTCTGTTATCAAGTTGGACAGGCTCTGGCAAATGACAACGACAGATTAACGGGTATAGGTATACATAGCGAGAGACAGCAGCCCTCTTCAAATTCCAAGGACCAAAATATCCCTGTTTGTTGCACAAACAGCAGTCCTGACCAAAATGAACACCTGTGTGGTAAGCATATTCAGCCCCCCCTCCCACAGGGTCGTCCTGCAGAATGTCCACATGGTCAGTGTACATCACGCTCAAAATCAGTAGATAAGCAGGCATCAGTAGATTTAACTACAGTACATGAGCTGTTCAAACAGATGTCCTTAGAGTCCTCTTTTGGCAATGGGTCTCCCACCCAGTTTTTTGTTGTGGGAAGTAATGTTGTTGTGAACATGGGGGGTCAGGGGTCAGACACTCCACAACAGGGCCTGCCAAACAGGACAGACTCCGGGAAAGGAGAAGCGACAGCCATACAGGAAAGCAGCCAGTCAGTTTCACCACAAGAGGGGAGTCCCATTCAGGAAACGAAAGAGGGGGAATCAGGCAACCAGCCAGTCATGTGCACTGATACACAGAATGAGGAGTGTAAGAAGAGTGCAATGACTGATGTTCAAGGGAGTGGAGACTTACCGCTACCTTGTCCAGTAGAACATGATGATAGGGATACACTAGATGCCAAGGAGTCAAACAAGTCCAAAAATGTTGCACTGTCTGATAAAGGACAGGAAACGCTCTCCAAAGTTGATCCCGAAGATTCTTCTGTGGCAGAAACAGTGGACATATCAACAAGACTAACCCTAGTGGTTCATAGTAATCACTCAGGTTTGAACCTACAATGTCCCAATACCACTATCACAAAAAGAGCCAACCAGCCTTTTCTCATAGCTGCTAGAAATGAGAAGGCAGATGTTCAAATAGATGACCAGCGTGTCTCACGTGAACACATGCAGATTGAAGTCCTCACTACCAGGACAGGACTAGGTTTTCAACTGAGGAAACTGAAGAAGAATAAGATTATCTCTGTTGATGGGCAAACGGTTGATGCAGAGATGCCAGTCCAGTTGAAAACTGGCAGCAGTATTTGTATGGAGTTGCCAGGATCACCAGCAGTCAAGGTGGAGTTTGGAGTTCAGGTTGAGGCCGGGGATGCTACTGATATTTATGAAGTTGTGGTGAAGAGACAATAACAGTCAAAACTTCTACCATGAAACGAATAACAACTGAAAGAAAAAAAAAGCATTGCCAGAATGGTCAAGACAAACGTGTTACCTTTTGTTGCACTGCAAACACATCAATCTTTGTTATTGTGAGACATATTCAGAGAAAGGTTTTAACAGATGCCTGTGATTGCATTTTTGCTCTATCTAGTGGAACCAGTAATGAAATATCAACAAAAGTTCAACAACTTCTAATTTTATACTCATATTAAGACCTACTGTAGATTTGGGCGTAGAGCTGTGTACCTAAACAAATTTTTAGTTACATTGGTACACAGGTTTCAAGGTACAAGTCCGGACCTGTACCTGAATTTCTCGACCTGACTGACCGTCACTCCTTTAGGGCAACGGCCTGTAAGTTGTCATCCTCGCCATAAATGCTCTCCATACTTTTCTCTCATAAGCCATTTTCTTCACAACTTGGAAGGCTTTCTTCGTGATCTAAGGATGCATTCATCACGGCAAGGTTATTTCTGAGCCAATAGTTGATGAGCTTTCCTGAGACTTCTTTCTCCTACTCCCAACTTACCAATCACTCCTCCTACTCCATCACTGCCGACATGGCAATTCAGGTCTCCCATGACAATAAGGTCACTTTTCTTTGGCAAACTATCAAAGGTGTCTTCAAGTTGCTCAAAGGAGTGTACTTTTTCTTCCTGTGGCCTTCCTTGTTGTGGGGCATACATGTATGCCTGGACAAGTGAGGTTTTGTATGAATCTAAAAATGTTACTTTACTGCAATAATTTGGTTACTCAGTGACACATATTCTACTTTTTCTGTGTATTTTTTTTTATATAAAAAAAATTATTGATTCTGACCCTGCACACCCAGAATGTCGGTGAGTGCTCACCCCTCTGTACGTGATGCAGGGTCTCAGCATGGTGCTGTAGGAGAACTTGCAAGCCTTCGAGAAGATATGGATGGCTAACTCACTTGTGTGTGCCACACAGATGGCCTTCTTCTTCGTCTTTTCACCCTCTAAACAATTACCCTCTCATTTTTAAAAAATCTAAAGCATTCTTTGTTTAAAGGAATTAAAAGATATTTGAATTTGTGACTTCCTCAGCTCTGGTTTCTTGATGGGCAAGTTTGAGGAAATGATCAGCGGGAATGTTAATGACATCATTTGAATTTTTATACAATGTAGTCAGACTGGTATCTCTCCTTCTGTCAGAAAGGGGAGGGGGGCATTGTAGGCCTGGGGTTCTTGTATGCTGGTGAACTGGCTGCCAGCTAGCCCTTCCTTCATCATTCCTGCTAGTACTGGCAGCAGGAAGGCAGCAGGTTTTGCTGAGCCAGTCTGTGCGCACTAAGCCATCAAGTCTCGCCCGTTCTGGATAATCGGGATGCTGTACTTCTGCAGCGGGATGGGGCGGTCCAGTCTTTTGAGTTTGTTGTCACAAATTGTTAACTAGGTTATCAATAAAAAGAAGCCATATGTACACAGAAATATAGTTGCATGTGGTATACATGTACATACATGTAAGTGTGACGTGTCGTAATAGGTCGAACGTCACATCTTTATTTATCTATTCATCTTGGAGACAGTTGGGTTGTCCCTTCAGTTGTGTGAATGATTTCCAAGGGAGCCCAACATGGAATAAAAAAGACACAAATAGATAACAATAATACGGAAGAAGATTTCATTTCATACATGACTTTACTTAATTGAAAATTGCAACAAGACGTGATGTGAAGCTAGCTCCCTTGTATTTTGACACAGATGTAGGCTCAGAAGGTCTTATAGAGCTAGGCTTCGGCAAAAGAGCTTGTTTAATAAGTTAATGATATGAATATATGCCTTGTCATCCAATCGTATAACCTCCACAGAAATCTCATGCAGAGTAATTGTCAAACTTGACTCCATTGGATTAGGTGACATGCAGAATGTCGGTGAGTTTTTCCTGTGACACGTTGGTCTTGTTCTCATCGTATATACTCGTCAAAGTTGATTCCTGTAGCGATGGTTTCTTCTCCCTCGGGGGGTGACGTACGTGACTGTGGGCGGGACGGGAGGGGTCCACAGGTCGGGTTTTGGGATGGTCTCTAGCGCAAGTCCAGTGGTTAGCAGCCCTTCCTCTGGAACTAGAAGCCGTAAGTTCGACTCCCTGACATGTACGTTACCGGAAAGGGTTGCAGTCCTTAGGACAGGATGTTGAGCTGTGGTCTACTGTTCATAGTGCTTGTCGAAAGGGGAATTTCCCCAGTACTATCTTTAAATTAAAAACTGTACATGCATGTACATGTATGCATGCATGTCTTCTCTGTCACAACCAGTGGAAGAATACATGTAGCTCTTCAGTTAACTAAGCTGGATCGATATCACTTTCTCTTACTTTCTTGCTATATGCTTCTCCTCTCTACATTTGTAACATCCCTTACCACTTCAACCTCCTTCTGAGTTGGGCACTCCCTTGCAAAGTGGCCGTTTTCACCGCTTGAATCACACCCTGGATGCAATGAGGTCCAGGTCCAGTACTGGCACGCCAGCGTTCTTTGTTTCTGAATCAAACATTTAAGAGCATTACAAAATGGAGTGGAAGACAAAACAGGTCATAACTTTATCACCAGTCCTCTACCAATTGTTCAGGTATTTTGGACTTGAACAGTGTACTGTACCTTAATCCATAGCTCTGGTACACAGCTCTAGTCTGGGGACTTTCTTGGATTTTAAAGGTGTAAAAAGGTAATCTGAATATTTTAGTGGAACTTCAATCTTGAGATGTTATCACCGCTATTTTACGTGTAACATTTACGCGTTCATCTGTGAATTTCTCTGAATATGTACAATTTGATAACTACTTAGTCCTTATGTAATGATTATTTATGACATCCATATACTGGCACAATCATGGCCAGTTGGTTTAATGGGCCAAATTGCTTCATTTTAGGAGAATTACTTTCCTTGTTGCCGGACAGCTCAAAGTATTAAGTCAAACATGAGGACAAGCAAATGTGTACAGTTGTATTAACTTGACAAGTGTATAGTAGCTACATGTATCTATACTGGTGGTTAACTTTATCATGCCTGGATGTGAAGCTATTTTAACTGATTCTACACGATATACTACTATCATTTTGACATGATACTGTATAATAGGCTTACGATGTAGCTTCTATTTCATTTATTTTGGTCAGTTGAATTACTTGTGACCTCAGCAATGGTCATGAAGTTTTGATTATTTTGTTCTGAGAAAAAATTTGATGAATGGATCTTAAAAGACTTGCTTGGAAGAAAAAAAACTTTTTTAGAGTACATGTAGATATAGGCCACTGCGTACATTGTTAGTAGAATGTTTAATGTTATGTATTGAATGTGGAGTTTTTGTATGCTTTTTCTAAGCCTGATACTGTGATAGTGTGTTTATTTTGTGAATTTTCATTATTGCCAAACTTTCTTTACTTAATATACACATTCTTTTCTATGTTAAGTAATATATACACACCAAGTGTCTACAAAGTACAATGATAGGACTCAAAAGACAGTTTGTTGTGAATTCTCTTTTACTCTTAGAAAAAAACAATTCAATATTATGCAAAATGCAGCATATACAGCAGTGGGTCAATAATATCAAACTTTGGTGAAAACAGTACAGTCTATTTGTTCAAACATACCAGTACATTCAGTATGAACGGTTCATCTAACACACCATAATTATCCGTATTAAGATAGATTGTTCTTGCATAGATTAATGGTCAAAAGCTCATTAAGAGCACACCATTTTCATGTTCAACGGTCAACTCTCTTAATTCTACTGCATAGTCTAACTAAGGCAATCACATAAAAAATGGTGTTATCAAGGACTCAGAAGAATGTCTTGGACACCTGCATATCTGACATGTGCAGATTATTACTGATCATCACTTTTCATGTGTTTTATATAACGTGGCAGTCTTAGGATACCCGGTGGAATTATGAGAGTTGACATTTTACTAAACATAGCTTGCGCACACCAGTTGGAAGCCAAAAGTATTGTTACTGTCTATATTTTTATATTATTTTTTGTTGGATATGTTACCACCTATAATTGAACCTTACGACCATCTTGTAGGAATTTTCATGAATTCTAAATCAGCATGTACAAAATGAAAATCCTAGTAATTTTAGCCAACATTTTCCGTTGACTATGTCAGGTACAGTGAAATATGTTGACTCTTTGTGATCTCTATTTCCTCTCAAAATAAACTCAAAGGATTTGAATTCAAATATGAATCTGTCTGCTGCACATCATATATATCATAGTTGTTTACAATACAAAACCATGTTACTGTACCTATCAATTAACAGCACACCCTTTAAAATTTGTCTAAATCATTTCACCTACTGGATACCACAGTCATATCAAATTTAAGACCTCTACTATCTTTTTGAAAAAATACTTACAAACTACTGCTAATTCATACTCAAACACATATATAGTGACCAGCCCCTGTCCTGCCACTTGATACATTATGTAATCGTACACCACAGGGTGTCTGCTACATGTACATGTACACCTCTAGTAACCATGGTGACAGCCGGCTGGTCCAGGTCATTGACCTTATTTGTTTGGGATGGAAGAAGAGAAAGAAACAGGAAAACAATATGTCAAATAAATTGTAAGGTAGTGTGGAAAATATGAACATATTGCTAACCAAAAAGTAATCCTCTTTCTTATTCTGAATCAGCAATGCCCAGTACATAAGAAACCTAAACTGTACATGTACATCACTTCAGTCAAGTAAAGCAAAGTGGACCTACCAGTCACCTTGTAACCATTGACAGTGCTGAATTTCACCCCTCTATGTATTGCGATACATAATTCTGTTTTTAACTGTCTGTCTTGGTCAGAGTATATTAGAAAACAGCACATATACTAATGAAAACAGCTCTATGTAAGCTGGTGTGTTACGCTGCAGGGCGGTTATACTGGCTATACAAATACAAATACCAGCAGATTTCAAACTGTACAAGTTTTCTTTCCTTGTATTTTCAATGCCCAAAACTAATGGTATAATATCATAGTTGCTTTGAGTGTCTGAACTTGCTGTAGAATTTGAACTCAGACCCTAAATCAGGGAGATGGGTACGTCTGTGTCTGGGTCATCCAGTGAGCCGGATGATCCTGTAGATTTCGACATCTGCTCGAAGAACATGATCTGCTTTGCCACACTGCGCTTTGGAAGTGACTCCTTCGCAGGGGTGACTGACTCCAACTTCTGCTGAAAGCCTTCCGTTTCACTTTCCGTCCTTGTCGCTTTACTTCCCTGTGTAGGAGTCACGCGCACTGTCAGCCCAGAGTCACTAGGGGGAGCTTCGTTCTTGGTGGGGATGAATTCGATGCGAGGAATGTCCTCCTTATTGGTTTGTGGCGGCTGAAATGCTGCTTGGTGCGCCTGCTTCATGGATACATTCTGCACCCGTGGAATGGAGTAGCTGCAACAAACAGAAAGCATCAATAGGAATGACATTTGGAAGAGCTAACATTTGGTACCTGATTGATTGATTGATTGATTAATTGAAGTTGTAATGAATGATTGATTGATTGCAGCTGCAGGGTGTCCAGACTACTGCTGCAGCAGAACAGAGCGGACTACTACTAACATTGGTAGATGATACAAGCTTGTGTTGATACAAGTAACGACACAGGTTCCCTGTGTTCCTTTCAGACAGCATACATTGCTTACACTATATAGCCGTTTAATGAAGATATGATCAATCATTTAATAGTCTAAGAGAAACTGTTAGTATTACCATGCACTAATGCAAAGTCTCCTGCAGCTACACCAACTCTTAATGATCAGCAATTCAGCCGCATTTTTATACTTTCTTTAAATGTTGTAAAGTTAAAGATTGTTTTTCTATTGATCACCAGCATGGGCTTGTCCTTGGTGCTGAATTCTATATCTAAAGTTGTGCTTATTTTAACTCAACTGAAAAATAAGCCATAGAAAAATCTTGTTAAATAACTGCATTAAACATAAGAATTTCACTATCTACCTTAAGTTTAATTAACTTCCGATCTCTTCAACTAGGGAAACAAAAACAATCCAACAACTTGTCGGTTGATTATGTCGCAATAAAACAAGTTCACCTTGCACTAATGGAATGCTCATGAAAACAGTAGACAGGTTGTTAAAATGTCTTTAGAGAAAATGATAAGGCTATGTATCAGACAAAACTATGTTAACAGCAAAAGGAAAACAATCTAGCCACTGACCTGGCAAGTCGTACCGGTGAGCTGTCCGCTGATGACGTCTCGGTCACATGATGCACCTGAGCGGCCACGTGCATCCTTCTTGATGGCGACATCAGCCGCCCCGTCACCGTTCTTACCGGCGAAGAATCAGAACTGTCGTGGAAAGCGATCCAGGGACGTTCGTTGTTTAAGGAACCTCTCCCTGAGGAAGAGTTCTGCTCCAGTTGTGGACTTTCGGCTCTTGGAGAATCCAAACCCAGCACATCTTCAGGGCTTTCCTCTGGGATGCTTCCGCCAGGGGACATCAGCTGGACAGGTCTACCGCTGCCGCGATAGTGGGACATCTGGGGGTTTCTCTGATCAGGCCGCACAAGGGGATTGTAGACCTCATCCCTTTGTGGACTGGCGTCTGGCGGTATAACCTGTGTCAAGGAGCAATGATAGATATAATTTGATGTAGGTTTGACAAACATAATTCATCATCATCTACATGTAGTCGTGAGGATCTAACAGGCACTCATGGCCCTTCTCCTCCATCCCTCCCTATCCTTCATTGCACTGGAAAGGTCCTCCAAAGTACAGTTCGCATTGTGACATAATTAATCACATTTATCTTAACATTGAAGAAGTAAACTGATAGATAAGGGCTGGTCACCCAGCTTCAAGGACAAGGCCAATCAAGAAAACTTACATATACATGTAGGACTAGTGTTAGTGGAAGGAAGTGAATCAATAATTACCGTGACAATTCAGGGACACTTAAGATGTCATAACAAATTAGTGTGACGGTGAGAGGATGCTATTCTGAGGTTATGTAGGGATAACACCTATATTCTCCAACAACCACATGTTCAAGGTTGTGTCAAAGTTGTAAACTTGTCCTTAAAATCAGGATAAGGTTGAGCCAAGGTTGACCGGAGTTGTTAACATAGATGAAAGAAAGTGTTGGAGACAGTCTCTTCTTGGCTGCACATGTGATGAAGATGGGCTATCTCAGAATGCTCTTACTATAATAAAAGTTAACATCAGACTTTCTATACTTCAACTTCTTTGTGCACAATGCTTGGTATCGGAGAACCCTAAATTAAAGGAGAAGCATCATCACACCTGTGGTCTTCCACGCTTGGCCGACATTTCTGGGTGACTCGTGCGATCGACATATTCTCTGTATGTTGGCTCGACGAGGGTTGAGTCTTCTTCGGCGGTTGCCCAGCTGCTGAGGGGCTGGGCCCTCCCCGGGTACACCGGATGATTGACATGAACTGTACCCAACCCTGTGCCGTCCTCTCCCTCGTTATCATAAGGATACCCTTCGTGTCTGATCAGATGGGACGTCTCTTCATCTGTGTCATAACAAAGACAGGGTTTAAAGTAGTTGTCAGCTATATCTGTTGACAATGCTGTTGATTTGATTGTACGCATGACATCCGTGCACACCAATTTTCGTCCGTTTCAAAAAATCAAAAAAAATTCAGCCATACTGTAAATTGTACAAAGCAGGTGCAAAATGAGAAAATATATATTAAGTTGCAAAAAAATATTTTGGAAAATGGATAGTAATGTCCTAAAACGCCAAAGTCAATTCCAAAGGGAAAGAAGAAAATGTGAAAGTACAAAAATGAAGAATCTATTATACGGTATACCATGCTCTAGATCTGTGTGTTTAGTTTTGTTAATCCTTCCTGACCACATAGATTTCATAACGAAGGCAACTTTTTATTGCCACTTTTTTTTCGCACGCTGGCATTAGTTTTGGGGTTCCCAAATCAACATGGTCTTATAGAAGACAAAATTGATTTCTTAAAAGGATATATTATATAAGTACATGTAAGTCTTTACCATCCTGTAGGTCCTCCTCATATGTCTGTACTTGTACGTTCCTCTGTGGGGAGTGGGACTGAGTCCTCCTGGTCTTGTCTCTCTTCTTTTTGTCCTTGTGTTGCGCCCTGTGTGTGGAGTGACTCCGAGGCTTGTGGTGGGTATCGGGACGCTCAAACACGATCTCTGTCGTTGTCTTCTGTCTCCGGAGGACTGGCTCTCTTTTATGAGGAGACCTGGAGGAACACAGAATGAACCCATCCTTACCTCAATCCCAAATTCAAAAAGTTGCACACGAATTACAAAGTCAGACAGTCTCATGGACTACTTTAGTCTTTTGACAATTGAAGAAAAGCAAATTTACTGATCAAATTGTACCAGATGCTGCACTATTAAAAGCCACATGACAAGTCTATATGCGTGTTGGTCAGAGTCAGCCATCTGGGATGTTTATTGCGGAATGTGTATTGCAATGATTGCTGTGATGGTCCCATTCACTTGGAGCTGATTGGTGCTAGGTTTTGGCCCCACTTTTCTACTACCTTTTGCAATTTGGCGCAGCCCTTTGAGTGAAGCTTAGCCTTTTAGTGAAGATATAATTACTATATTCCATTATCATTGAATAGGAACACAGCTTAAAAAACTGCTTCTCTAGTCTTTGAAATCTTTTAAATATTGTAAAAAAAGGTCTGCTATTCACTAGCATAGAACACCAGGATGGACCTGTCCTTGGTGCTGAACTTGATATCTAAAGTTGTGCCTAATCTCAAAACTATATTTTGTATTTTTTCATTTGGTCATGTCTGTGCATGGAACAATGGAACTGATACCACAAGAGTGGTAGTTTAGGCCACACCAATTCAATGTTACTTTCACATTGATGAAGGTTAGACATCCAGGTAGATACACAATACAAAAGTGACTCAAGCAACTGGATAGATGTTGAAAACGGTCATACGTTTCGGGTAGCATGTTTTACAGTGAATTTAACAGAATGTATCACATTGTAAAGACCTTTCAAACATTGCAAAGATATTTGCACACCTGGAGGAGTTGTGAGAACTGTGTCCCTGTAGGTTCTCTATTTGTCTCTTGTAGGGTGACCTTTGCCCTCTGTCCCTGGTCCTCCCACGGTTCCAGGATTGGTAATAGTGATGTGGGTCCCTCACAACCTCTACTGTTCTCCTGGGAGAAACTGTTGAATAACAGTTAATCAAAATGCATAACCTGTTCTCAGATTAACTTATCAGTTATGTCTATGGTACAATATTGTACAAAGAATGGTCTAACGGCACAGAGGGCACTTTTATGTAATATTGAATTGATAATGTGTGATTATTGATGAATTTGAAGTTTTTTCCATCATAGATTTTAGATCATTTGTAAAGTTTTAAATGGACTTACATGTATAATGGATAAGTGGATTAAGTGAAATGTCCTAATCTGAACATCTGTCAGAACATCACAATTCAGACTTAAGATATGCCTGTGAGTTGTTTCAACAAGAATTGAATTGAATTGAAAAAAATACTAAAAGAATGAAAAATATGTTTAGATTTGTACCCTGGTGTTACCAATGCACAGTCACTTAGTTGTTGTTGTTGTGGTTGTCGTTCCTAGTGGCACAGTTTTAGGTCAGCAAGTTTCCTGGGTATATTTTCACAAGGAGGGGTTGATTAGCCCTTCCCCTTTAACATGCTCAAGGTACCTCCTGGAACAAGGGACCCCCCATTTTACGACCCCCATGTACGTCCCTTCCAAAAGATGGGTAGAGCCCCAACTGAGATGTCCTGACCCAGGATTGAATCATGGTCTCCCAGATAACAACTAAATAGAACCAGGTATCCCCTTACCCATTCTGTGGTGTCTCCTGTCAGGACTAGTGTGTGACGACAGTGTGCTGTCTGGGATCTCCATCAGAATGGCCTTCTCCAGCCGGTACAGTGGGTTGGACTCACTGCTCTTCCTTCTCAAGTGGCGGGGGGAAGGGTTTCTTGGGCGGGGCACAGGAGTATCTGCTGAGGATTATAATAAAAATTCGTCACTGGGTCCTAAAATCATGATCATATTGCAGAATATCTGACTAGATACAGTGCACTTTGTATTTTGGTAACTTTCTCGATAATGATTTTGAAGACAGTACTATCTTTTTCTGCAAATTTAAGCATGGGTTAACACGGTTCTTATTTCAGATAATCCATAAATATGAATCCTTGCATACAGGCAGCAAAGCATATTCATCACAAAATTGGCAAAAAGAGTATTAGTAGGGTATTAAATGCATTCCAAAAACATATCAAATCTAAAGCTTTTGAATTAGAATTCTTATAAGGTAGGAGATCAAGAGTATTTGCAGTATCCAAAAATGTAGACTGTAGCTGGAGAAATCACACAATGTATGTAAGATCTTTAACCTCCTTGGTTAGATATACTGTAAAATGCATTTAAGTTCGCGGTGATTCAATTTTGCAGTAGGTAAAAAAAGGAGTGTATGAGATGGTTTTTAGTTTGCAATTGAAACAAGTTGGTAGAAGGGCAGAAAACAGAGCATTTTGCGGTGGTCTTGATTTTGAGGCGAAGAACTTATCGTAAAATCCGCGACCATTAAACCACCGTGAATATAAATGCATCTACAGTAGTCTACAGTACACATGTACATCCGTGTGTACTGATGAAAACCATGCAGGTGTGAGTAAACTGTTAGTAATGCCACATGCAGCTGTTCACAGGGAACACACCTGCATCAGGTGCAGGGTTGGGCACACCTGCACAGTACAGGTGATCGACCACCGAGTTCCACAAGTTGGCCGCACGAACCGCCATCTCGTTAACTGGCACGCTCTTACCCGACCCAGACTGTGCTGGGGGTATGGCTGAATCACACAAGAAAACCGTCTCATGATTCATAAAAAATTGTGAACCCTAAATATGAACTCTAAATGTTAACACTCATTATTCCACCAGATGCCCTAAGGCTGCCACATTTAAAGTCAGATGAGTGAGTTTAGGGAGAACAACCAAAAATATGGCCCTATCACATACATGTCATAAAGTGGACTCACACTAGTCTCCAAGCAGACCTACGGGTTGGCAAAGACCGTATCCAACAGGCAGAAGGAGTTTTTATAGCCAACCCAAGTCTCATAGCCAACCCAAGGTCTGCCACAAGTCGGTCTGAACAAAGGCTATTAACATCTAATTGTTACCTATTCAAACTGGTTGTGTTTATGAGTTGATTACTCTCCGCCCGCCCGGGCGTGCAGGGCGGCGCCAGGTCGGGAGGTCTAGTCTCCAATTGAGACCCAACGGCTGAAAAGACCGTATCCCACTTGCAGAAGGAGTTTTTATAGCAATATCTAGAGTATAATTTACTTCGTGGCGTGTTTTGTTTCGCAAAAGAAAGGTTTAGCTTATAAGGTTTAACTCCGACGGCACGTGCCGCTTGCAACTAACGTTACATGCAAGGGGGTGGGTGGGGGGCGGTCCGAGTGTTGGCTTGAACCTGAAACAGTAAACATTCCCTACGAATGTTTTTGTGTTTTTGTAAGAATGGTTCTGATGATGCCTCAAACATCACCAATGGGTGACATGGGTGAAGGAAACACTGATTTATTGTGAGAACTTACAAGGCGCGAACCTCCCACTGGGACGTGCGCGGGTAACTGGGCTTTTCCCAGAAATCGGTCATAAAAAGATTAGTACCCCGGACATTCGTACGGCTGTTAACATTACCACGAGGAGGGGCAGTGACACCTTTATTGAATAGAAATGCTCCGCCCTGTTTGAGTTGTGGCAGACCTTGGGTTGGCTATGAGACTTGGGTTGGCTATAAAAACTCCTTCTGCCTGTTGGATACGGTCTTTGCCAACCCGTAGGTCTGCTTGGAGACTAGACTCACACTCCTCTTTTCCTCCTTGGGGGGACGACGGTATTAGTGTAGGCGCCCAGACCCCAGCAAAAGTATAGAGGACATTAAAAAATTGAAAGCATTTCATGGCGTTTGGTTTGGTGAAATCTTGAGAATTCTAGGGTGGCTATCACAAGTCAGGCTTCATACTTGTAGAATTTGTCGACAAAAACAACCTTTCTCCATCTTTTTGTCTTCTGGACCCCTGCGAGATACAAATGTAGTGGAATGGTCGCGAGCGGGCCCTTTTAAGGCAAATGGACTGACTCAAGTGCTCTGGCTGGGGGGAGTGTTTCCCCAGAGAATAGCCATATAGAACTTCTCCTAATTCTGTTAGATGACAGTCTACAGAACAGGTTTAACTTAGAATTTGAGGGTTAGTTTCTTGGTCAGTATCTTCGATTCCTGAGATAATGACACCTAATTTCTGTCAACTTCCCCATAGGAATTCTTGTATTATGGGAACTGTAATACCTTAACACCTCTTGGGTTTCCAATGTATGACTAAAGGACACACATGTGGAACCCAATAGAAACATAGCTAATATCCGTGACCAACTTCTCCTCCCATGGAAACACAAGGAGCTACCAGCCTATACAGGGTGCCCCCTGTGGTGTCAGAATCCTGTTGTTTGTTTAAGTAAGTCCTGCCATATGAACCATGTAATTGGGGAAACAGGGAGCTTCACACTGGGGATATTGGTGTCAAATTTTGGTCCCTGTGACTCAGAGAGGGCCTTTGGAAATAATGAGAAAAGGGATTGAGAATTCATGCAAACATCAGTAATTCCCAAGGTACACTTTAGATATCAGTGTAAATCAAGTCATGGTTAACAAGGCCTGAATAACATTGTTTTAAAAAAGATGTGGTAGTCTAAGGGTGCCTGGTGGACTTATGAGAATTGATGTAAATGTATGTGCAAGGAGGTTTTATTAAACCTCCTTGGTATGTGTTGTCAAAATAAAGTCATCATGCAAAATATGGTATCAAAGCTCTTTCATCAAATTTGAAACCTAACTCTCCATCACTGCTGTCAAAAGAAGCATTGTTTACATTCTACAGTGTAAGTGGGTGTGTAAAATATGAGGTGACTCTTCATCTCATTCAGAAGATTCAATATATGCAGAGCAAGTGATATATATATATATAGACAAAAATATTGTGACAAAGTAAGTATCCAGGACTATTCAATCAGCAACAGAGAAGCTGAAAATACTAAAAGCAATTGCAAGCAACATTAAAACGTATGTCGGACGCTTCGGCCCTTTAACCGACTTGGTCCATGGCTTTTCAGACCAACTTGGCAAAAACTATTGTCAACTCTACCCAACACCCTAACCCTAACCTTCAACCCAGCCCTAACCCTGGCGGAGTTGACCAGACTTTGGGGCCAAGTTGACCAGGGTGTTGGGCCAAGTTGACTAGGCTGAGTTCGTAAAGGGCCGAATCGTCCTGATCCCCAATACTCAACCCCAATGTGTTGATTAAACTCAATTGAAAACTATTCAATGACAAAAGTAAAAGTTCAACAAACCTTTGTTTTGATATTCATTTCTCTTCATGGTTCCATGTCGTTGCTGCTTGATAGGTGATGGGCCGATGTGAGAATCTTGAAAAGGAATGGTCACCGCTCTGCCGTGGCCCGTACCTGAAACCAGATAGGCTGTATAAGCCCTACAGTTCAATTATCAAAGAAAAGGTGGAAAAAATGAAAATTGAAACTAAAACCAAAGGAAGCAAAACCAAACATAATTGCAAGCACAACATAGGAAAAATTGAATTATCTTCAGTCTAGGCTCAGTAGAAAGAAAGCAAATAAACCCAAATAGTACCCCTTGGCAAACCATCCGTACTGAAAATTTACTGAAAAGTACTGATCGGTAAACTTTAACTTGAATTTTCAGTAAATCAGCTTTTACTGTCATAATGAAGCAATGCTGCCAATAACATAGCTGCTGCTTCAAATATTGTAAAGGAAGGAAGTTTGTATCGTCTGATATGGTAAAAAGTCTAATATGCTCTGTCCTATATACAATAGGTAATACTAATAGAATAATTTCATTTTGAAGGAAAACATATAGTTAGTCTGAGAGTATTATTAGATTACTATTATCCAAGAAAATTTATTGAAATGGCCAAAAAGCTACATGTACTGATATTCATTAGATTTATTTATTATTCATTTACACAAAAGAAAGTACATGTTAATACAATGTAGATATGAAATTGATATTGTTTGGTATAGGATGAAAATCTTATTTTTAGATGAATGGATGTTGACTTTTGGTATTTTGACAGCTTTGCCCAGGTGTTGTGAAAGAACCTACCAGATGCCAGTATGTCTGGATCAGTACCTCTTCTCTGGGACGATACGCGGGGAGGGGGGCCATGGGGAGACATGGGTGTCGGCTCTGCAAAATAATGAAAAATGATTAACTTTTGATACGCAGCAATTAACTTGAATACATTCACTGAAGTCAGTAAATGTGATAATTATATATATATATTTCTTTCATCATATGATTAATGTAACAATAACATGATTTGACTTAATTCTTCCCTTAAAAAGTTGACTCAAAGTCAAGTTGAAGGGGACCTACCTTCCTCCATGTCTAGCAGGTCCCCGTCGCTCCTGCGTCTGGCGAGGGTGCCAGGTGGGCTGCAGCTGTCCGCAGGTGGGCCGTGTTCTGTCAGCGCACCTGCCGAGGGGAAAAAATCACTTAGCCACAGTCCAAACCCAACTGAGTGGGAGGGGGATGTAACGTACATGTAGTACACATTAATCATAGTGGAGAAGAATCACCTGTTATTGCACCAAAGCAGTTAGTCTTGGCAATTGATGCAAAAACTGTTCAAATTATGGTAAACGCATGAAACTTGGCAAACATGTTCTACACAATAATGGAAACAATTCTAGGGGTGGAGCCATTAGAAACCAACATGCTGAACCAATAAATAAATAAAATTAATGAATAAATAAACCTGCTGTTACTTGGCAATTTTTTATCTTTATTAAGAATTGCAACAATACAATACACAGTGGAACGCCAGGCAGACAAGCCAACTGTTTTTGCTTGGCAACGGGTGCTTTAAAAAGCCAGTGCCTGCATTTTTACCTTAAGACGCCTTGATTTTGGGGCCTGACTGCATTGTACCTTATGAGTAGACAAATAAGGATTAAGGATATTATGATGTTAAGTTTATTCCTCTTGACAAAAAGGCCCAGTGCAGTTCCTAAAAACTGCCAGGGGACCCAAACCTACACCATTTACTTTCTGTCCCAAGAGCTTTCTAACAGTAACACTCAAAAATGATGACGGTCACCATAGCACCAGATATCAAAACCAGTAGTTCTGTACAGTAGTGCCGTAGTAAGCAGGTAGGAGTTACATGTACTGTCATTACCCGTAGGGACTCCTGAAAACTGGTTAGTGTCAGCAGGTAGGACAGAGGTGGGAAGTTCAGCAGGTGGGGAGGGCATCTGAGCACTCAGGACAGGGTTAAGCTCTGGAGAATTGGAATGGGGGATAACTGGGTTAATAAACAGAGAGATTGACGGCACAGCTAGCAAGGTTATGATACTTGTGACAGAATATTGTACATATGTACATTTCTCATTGTAAAGTTGGATACTCTAGTCCATGCAGATACCAAAGTTGCTTACCATACGTTAAATGATTAATCTAACTGTCAAAGTTCAGAATATGGGTGTTTCAATGTTACTGCTGCATAAACACTAATCAAAGAATCTACAGCTTGAGAAAAGTGCTTGTGATTGTCTATAGTTGGCACAGTCAGCAAGTGTACCTGGATCCACACGTGTTGTCAGTATCTCAGTATCGGTTCTTGTCTTGGCAGGGGGGTGTCTCAGGGGGGAGGGGATGGGGGGTCTGGAGTGGGGATCTGGGGTGGGGAGAGAACACAGTACTCAAATATCTTTTCATTAACATCTACAGGTACATGGTAATGTTAGTAGCAGTTTACTCTTTGTTGAGACCCAGTTGTAGTGCCTATAGTGGTCGGACATAGGGCAGCAAGTTTCCTAGCTATTTCAGCAGCAGGGTATATTTTTACAGGTTTGCTAGCGCTAAGCCCTCCTTTAACTTGCTCGAGGCACCTTCTGGAACACAGGACCCCCATTTTACGTTCTCCAGAAAGAGGGGTGCCGCCCAAACTGAGATGTCCGGACCTCTGAACTTGAACCAGGGTTTCCAAGTTACCAACCAAGTAGAACCAGAAACTCAAATATGAGGCTAGCTGCTACCAGTTGATCTACAGGGACATCCATGTACAGTACAATGCCTAAAAATGAGATTTGAAAGTTGCATCCAGACACGATGATTACAGAACACTAACCTGTCCGAGGAAGAGACTTCTTGAGAATGCCAACAGGGTGCCTCTTGTCCATGGTTAGACGCTCAGACTTGGGTAGGACCTGGGCATACATGGTTTCTATGGGTGCTGCCGGCTGAATGGTGGGCACTCCATTCTCTACTGTAACGGTCAGCTGAAAGGGAACATGCAAGCTTAAGGTAGAGCATTAGACTCAGGGGGTTAGAATGATTTGGCCCTTTACCAACTTGGCCGAATTAAATCGACCTACATGTAACACCCTGGTCAACTCGACCAAAGTTTAATTTTAGGGTTAGGGCCATAAGGTTCAGGGTGTTGGGCCGAGTTGGTCTGATTAGCCATGGGCCAAGTTGGTAAAAGGCCAAAGCGTCTGACATCTGCAATACTGTGCTGTCCATTCGCCCCTACAGCCTCCAAAAAACTGCTAGTAGGAGGCCAAAACACTAGTGCACTCCTTACTTCCAAGACCTATCTACCACTCAAAATTCCAGACCATAGCATGTCCAGAACACGAGATACCAAAAATGAAAGTTCTGCTGCAGTACCATAACATGCCGCTAGATGGAATATATTAAGTGATACCATTTCAAGGTCTTATATGAAGACCTACCTAAATATCAAAACAATCCATCCAGGCATTCTCTACTTATCTTGCCGACAGACATCTTCGTAAATATGTACAAACAGTAATCAATACAATACCTCTGTTTCACACAGTTATTATAATGAACAGTACATGCCTTTTGTTAAACTGACTCACCCTCAGCAAAGTTGTGCACACCCTGTCTTGCACAGGTCTCTTTCTGACCAGTCTGGTGCCAATTTGGGCCATATTTGGGAGTTACAAAACAGCTGTTTTTGCTGGCATAAAACACCTGTTGTTTATGATATGGCTTTTGTATAAAAATATCCTTTCCTCCGATGGTGGACGACCGTAGAAAACATTGTTATGGCGGAAAATTCTACCACAGCAAAGGGCCTATTTACAGTCTGTGCATAATCACTGACAGTAATGCTTCATTATGAATTATCATACAAGGGTACCACCAGGGCTGTCTCAAGGAAGGAAAAATATCGAAAGCTGCAGACAGCCCTAGGTACCACCCTAGCTATTTTCCACTATTTGTTTCCGACAACAAATATTCCAAACATCTTTGTCGCATTTGAGTGAACACCCCTTTGATCATGTTGACCTAGGTATAAGTTAAACGTTACGCATGTCATTTTCATGACTAATTCTTACTCCACCCATGTAACATGTAATAAATAATTCAGTGACGGATTGATTATGATATTGAAAATGTCAGTAATGATGTGTAAGTCTCACCTGTTCATCTGGCTCCACATAGGCTGACACTGATCTATGTTGAATTAGACAATGTTGGTGAGAGAGGGTTAGTAATCTAGCAGGGCAAATACTTAGTGACCTTGAAAATTTGTTCTTCTTTCACTGCTTTGTTTTCATTTCCACTGCAGTGCCCCCTCACCAAATGAATTCAAACATCCTCCAGTGTAATTCTGGAGTGATCCCCCATATTTCTGAGCAACCTTACACCCAGATGGGCTAGTATGGCAAACTGAAAGTGAAATGCGCCAAAAATATTTACTCAAGCAACCGGATAAAATTTTGAAACAGTCAGATGTTTCAGACAGCAACGTATAATCGTCAGCGGATGCTGTCTGAAACGTCTGTTTCAAAATTTTATCCAGTTGCTTCAACTCAGAGTAACTATTTTTGGCGTATTTTTAATGTTATTACTACCTAGATGTCTACATGTAACCTTCATCAACGTGAAAGTGAAATGTAAGAAACTACTAGAAACTCTCTGGGGATTAGTCCAATTTCTTTTAAATCTGAGAACCAACAAATCAAATTGGTGTGGCGTCATTCCACTTCAAGAAAAGGAATCAAAGCATTTACCATCTCCAGTAAAATTAATATCAACTCTCATAATTCTGTTGGAACCCCCTAAGACCGACACTTAATGGTGTTATCAAGGCCTTCTCAAGAATGTCTTGAACACCTGGATATCTGAAGTACCATGTAAATTACTGATGCTGCATTTATTTTTTTAGTAGATTGCTTGAAATTCGCTGATTTTTTTAATGTGGTGGTTTGAAGGCATCGGCAGAATTGTGAGAGTTGAACTTGTATGTTGAATTGTACGTTAGAAACATATTCATATACTAAGTCTTCCGCATTCTGAATACTACTGAATATGTTCATATTTCTGAGTCAGAAGTAATTAAAAAAAGGTGAGGTCACCGTGACATTTAATCAATCCATAGACAGCTGCGTGCAGCAAAAGTGTGTTGCCTTTCAGACTAGGATATATCCTTTCTACAAATAAAAGCTTTAGTATGCATTTGGTAAGCATGAAAGGTGCAATTTTAATCATTGCACATGTCTCATCTCTGGAAACAATCTGTCCGAAGCCCTGGGTGAAGGAGCAACATAACATTGTACACAGGGCTGTCTCCAGGACCTGTCCCTCTGACCAGGAATGGAAATTTGCTTGTTAGGATGGACAAAAATTTCGCCCATGCATCCAAAAATTGACTTCATTACATCAAATTGATGAAAATGTATTTTTGTAAGATCAAAATGACACCAGAAAATTAACAAAATGTGCTCCCAAACAATGAGTGGGACAGAAGAAAATTCAAAACTAGACACAGCCCTGATCGTACACTACAAATACTGTCACAGTGTGTCCCACAGATTTTAAGGTGCATTGCAGTTCGGTACATTAATGCTACAGGAGTTATACTGTGCAGGCACCTATCTCATCTGAAATGGACAAACCCTTGCGGTGATAAGGACCCATCAGAGGTTATGTCTTCCCTAAGTCTCTCTTGTGGAGGGGAGTGTTCATTGTTGGTCAGGGGTGCGTCCTCGTCAAATCTACAAGTAGAGAATTCCAGCGTGTCATTCCATTCAACGTACAAAAATTGATATAGAAACAGTGTTTTTGACAATTATTACCTCCTCTGCATAAAATCAGGTTGGCAAGTCTTAATAACATAGTCAATTTCTTAACCGATCAATAATGATTTTCAGTAAACAATTCAAGACAAGTAGGAAATAGATATAGTCTGACAGTATACAGTACCTCTGAATTCATTTATTCATGAAACCACAAAAACCATCATGATAATATATTACGAATTTTCTGTCATTTCGTCTAACATAGTGAAGAACTTGACAAAAAGACTCTTGTTTTCGATCATAATTGGAAACATACATGTATTAATTATCACAAACTTTTAGACAGTCGTGTTTAGAAATGTTAATGATTCATGATGCTTCTACATTGTACATGACTATGTAATAAGGATATATGATACTACCACATTATTTTGTTTACAATTCACCTTGAGTAATCTTTCTTTGATATTAAGAATTAAAAAATGGAAAAAAATCTCACTTGATATATACTGTCACAGTTTGCACAATGATCATCAATTGACAGAATGTCTTCAAGACTTTACTTCTTATTCCAGTGACCAAACAACTGGTGCATCTACTAAATACAAGTTCCTCCTGCAAAAATGTTGCTTTAATCATAACAGTATTAACAAATCTGACAACATTATATAACATGCATTTGTGATAAACTAAGCTTAAAGTTTTGAAGTGACATGGTGCAACACTGTCCTTTTTGTGAATAACTAACAGTTAAAAGCATCATACAGGCATCTTTCACTACCAAGTTAACTAATTTATATACAATGTTCAAGTTGACACTTAGTGGTTCTATGAAATGTGTTGAATACTAAGCAACTAGACACGTTCTTTTACAGTTTTTTTAGGACTAAAGTGAGATAAGTGAAGATAAGTGTTTAATAAGACAGTAAATCCATAATTTACAAGGTTGAGTGCTGCCTGCCGAAATGTGTTGAAAATACTTAAAGCAACTGCACACGTTTCAAATAGGTTTTCTAGGACTGAGGTAAGATAATATAAAGTGCAAACTGTGTTTTATAAGTAAATCCATAACTTACAAGTTTGAGTGCTGCCTGCTGTACATGCATGTGACAGAAGAAGTGCAAAGGGTGCAGCTGTGACAGTACGAGTGACATCATAGCCGGACAGACCTTCTGTCGTACGCCGGGTTCTGTACGCCGCGAGGTCGGTACGCGGGGGTGAACAACGTTTCGTCCACGGTCTTCACTTGGGTTTCTTTGGGATCTTTAGATGCAACTAGAGAAGCATAGGAAAGAAAAGTATGTATGATCAATTCATGAACAAAAATGAAGAATCTAAATTTCGGTATACCATGTTTTGTTCGTCCTTCCTAGCCATGTAGATTTCATAATGAAGGCAAATTTTTTTTTACCAATTTTTTTTTATTCCCACGCTCACATCAGTTTTGGGGTCCCCAGAGGATGTCATCCATATAATAAAATCAACATGGCCTTACCACACAAAAAGATGTCCAAAAGATAAACAGCAAGTAAAGTAACTGTTACAGTTGAGCCAATCTTTGAGTTCAAATTAGGCACAACTTTAGAGTTCAGCACCAAGGACATGCACCGCCTGGTTCTACACGGAATTTTGTTTCATAAAAGGAATGCTAAGGAATCAGCCAAAAGACTCTAGTGCAGGAAATACAAAATTGATATATATCTCCCTGATGGTGTCATTGCCATTTTCTCATTACAAGCTGGTATTAACTAAACTTATCAAGAAATGCACAGAGAACTGAACTTTGGTCGATCAAATCCCCAGTTATTCTTTAATCACGCTTTTCAATAATATAGATTAATGAAAATGATACTAGAAGTATTCGGGGAGATACATGTATGAGCAAACAAAGTTATGCTTCCATGCTTCTTTTAATAGGATTACTTGATATTTCACTAGAATACAATCTGATGTGATCGTATTTGTCTTTTTGCTTCTGTCAATGTCTACATATATACACATAATGATGAGACAAATCTCACAGAGGACTAGATTATTCACATATTCACACTTATTACTAAAAAGTTTCTTATAAACTGCACTGACCCTCCAGGTTTTTGCTGAGATATCCATTTCCTTTGGGTTTGTCACGTCTCAGACATCTTCAGGTTGTGGGGAAAATATCAAAAAGATTAATAAAATCAGCTCAAAAAGTCATTCATAATTGTGAATAGAATGCCTTAAAGTTATAAGCAATCAATGATCAGGTATATTGAGTAACCGATGTCTGATTCTACTTAATAAATGAAATGAGCAATGAAAGATATATTTGTGAAATTTTTCCTCTTACAAATTTAAAAAAAAGCTGTACAATGCACACTCATGTATACTTTGATAAATGCACCTTGATCTAGACACCAGCATACAATGATGTAAACTAAATCATAAGCAGAAAGCAGAAAGGCATAAGTTGTGGTAATACTTCTCCAAATGAGGTCATCAAAGCTGTGTAATACTCTCACCAACTTTGATGACGTTATCTGGAGAAGTATTCCACAACTTATGCTGCTTTATTTTCAATTCAAGGCATACTTGCCTAATTTGTCTAAATTTGCATAAAGAGCCCTGAAACCATGATGTCCCATCTGGACCATAGAACAACATACCTAAAAATGATCGAGAGACATCAAGCTATCATTCTATAATTATAGTGGACTAAATATGTACAGGGTGTGCTACGAGACCAGTTTTTCTGGTTTCTACTCCTGGGCTATGACAAGTGCATGACTCACCTGTGCTTCAGACAGAACGTTATGCAAATGAGGCTGACTGTTCCAACAAACAGCACAGCCGCCAGTCCGATCAGAATGCCCTCCACCACAGAGCAGTCTGCTTGTGACGCACAGGTTTCTGCCTCCAGGGGCTGCATGGAACATGAAGAACAACAACTTTATTGTGCGACAATTGTAACCGGTACAATGTATGGCAACTCACATATATTGAGCCAATGTTAATCTCTAACTGTTTAAGAACTAAGCTAATTTATGAGTAACAGTAGAAACAATCTATCTACTGATATGCATGCTAATGCTCTAGAATAGTATGTTGATGATAGCATGCTGCGTCGTGATAGGAAAATGTATACCATTGTTTTGTTTTTGCATAGAGTTGTACTGTATATAAATTGGCCTATATTCTGAGGTAGATATATTAACAGGGCGTGGTAATATCATATGTGAAAGTGATGTTACCCATTTTCATACCTTAACTATTGAAAAAATTAATTTGAAGTGACATATAGAGACAGTAATATACATCATTTGAAGTGACATATATAGACAGTAATATACATGTCCAAGCTTTCAGTAAAAATGCAGTTACAACACAGGTACAGGACAGCATACACCAGCATCTTACCGTCACTTGAGAGATGGATGTCGCTGCCATGACATTGCTGTCATCACTGATCAGTCTAGTAGTACAGAAATAGGGTCGAGACAGGATATTTAAACAGGAGGAGAACGATACATATTGAAGTATGTGTAGAACTGTAACATGAGATCTGGCCATTGGGAGCTGTACAAGGCGGAGAGCAATTGTGACAGTCACATTATGCACAATCAAAGTAGTTACCAACCTCATTGCATTTCAGTATAAGCTTGTATCTATATAAGCTTGATAAGTACCTGTCAGGTTAATATTAAAGTTAATATCATATGTCAGTGTAGCAGACTGAAGTGGTGATATGAGAAGAAGAAGGTTGATATTTTGAGAGTAACCGTTCTTATGAATAGACTGAACTAAAAGTGATACTGTACTGTACACTTGATTTCTGTCGATGCTATCTCTGTATTACTTTATCAAATGCATTGTATTATATATCATTTTGCAACGGGCACCAAGATTAATCTCGTGGTGGTTCGCCCAAGGATATTCCACTGCCTGGCTGAACGTCAGACACTGTGTTGGCAGGGAAATTTTGACATTCTGTTGCAAATCAAGTTTCCGAACTTTTCGTGCTAAGTTTAGATGTCATATAATGATCGACCCAACATTGTCGTAATGACCTTGATAGTGTATCAGCATCAGTCACCAGCCCGGTAGTGGTATCCACCCCATGTACAGTCACATCAGACCTGTAATAACAACAACACAAGCTGGGTCACGCTATGCTTCATTACACCAGCTAATCACCAATTAACCAGATTCACCATGCTATGGAACATGCACCTCCTGCAAACAACCCTGTATACCAGCTGTCTTTTTGACAAGGTTCAAGAATTTCGTTTCAGGGAAATTTGTGTTCGATTTCAGCTTTTCAATCGACTAGTAATTGTTGGCAGTTGAGTCAACAAAGATCTTGAGAGAAGGGTAGGATGAATGAATTTTGGGGCTATTATAAAAGTATACCTCTATTCTACAGCTCTGTATATATTGGCTTGGGTGTGATACCGTGGTATCTTAATTATCAATGGCAACTTATCCAATAAGTAATGGTTCACTGGTTAGCTTGTTGCTATACTATGTTCATGGTCTTTGTTTTATAAAACCAACTGTTTGGTGTCACTTTTTTCTCCGATGAGGCAATATGTAGAAAGATGGTAACAATGCCTGTAATTAGCCAGATCAAATACAGCCAATTTCTTTTCATAGTATTATTGTCTATCAAGAGATCAATTTGATTAAGCAATTGTCAATTATCTCATTCTTCTTCTGTGCAAGTATAATATACATTTTGTATACTTCTTTTAGTTAAATTGTCCATCTTCATTTCCTACCAGAGTTTTTATTTCAAGTTCATACTTTTTGTTTAAATATTGCAACATCCTTTCCACCCAGACCCCTCCATGGTGTTTTTTGGCTACATCTGAAAGGTGATGTAACAGTTGCTTACTTGGTTTCGTCCACCGTGCCCTTCTGTGGAGTGTGGTACTGGATATCATCGACCACCACCTCCAGCCCTGTGGCTGTCTGCAGGGAGCTAAAGGGGAAACACACAGCATGATTTTAACATAGTTTTCTTAGGTAGACAGCAGACAAAAATTCTACAGACACACATCTGTAAAGAAAATTTTATTAAAAACAAGAGCTATCTACCACTCAAAGACCACGACCCTAAAATTGGACGTTCTGCTGCAGTACCTTTTAAAACCACTAGGGGAGCCATTTTTTTACTTAGAATGATATAACCATAAACCTTTGTTTCCCCGACCCACCTATTAAATATAGATACGTCTACTAGATAGATATCCATCCATATCCAACTTATCAAGCTATGCGATTAACAAACAGACACACACACACATACACACAAACTGCATCCAAAACGTAACCTTCTTGGCGAAGGTAATCAACATCACTGACCTGACCAAACCATCCTCCTCACTCCTGACATCTGCAGGTGTCTTGTCAACTGTCAACAGAACCTGCTGATTCTCACTGAGGATGTACACCTGAAATACAGGTAGGATTGGAATCAGTAAAGTCACCAGAAAATAGCTGACATTATTGCATTATAAGCCATTTTGTCAACTTGCTAAGTACATGTACTGCAAAAGGGGAAATGTTTGCGGTGGTTTTATATTTGCAGTTGACACACCTGTCAGGTAGGACTGGAATCACTAAATTCACCTGGAAATAGCTGATAATATCCCATTATAAGGGGGTGTCCCTGTGGTGTAGTGGCCTGCGCCTTTGTCTCTCACCACATCTGGTTCCAATTACTTGGACCAGAAGGCCCGGGTTCAAGCCCCGGGTAGGGCATCTCTGGACAAGAGGCGCATTGAGTCATACCAAAGACTTTATAAAAATGGTACATACTTGTGAAACAGTATGGAAGTTAAACACACTTCACTGCCAGTGGACTAGCCCCCTGCTAAAGTGATTGCACAACAGTGTGGCCCAGGGCTATGAAATGGAGATGGGCACCGCCCTATACATCAATAATGGTGTGGGAGGATTTTAACTTAATCCCATTATAAGCCTTTTTGTCAGCTTGCTAAGTACTCTAAAATGGTGGTTTTATGTTTGCGATTTTCTCTGTGACCTCTTCACTGCAAACTAAAAACCACTGCAAACATTTTTATTCTTTCTTATGCCCGCCTACCACTTGGTTTTAACTGTGAACACTCCATTTGCTCCATATGGCAAAATCCAATACCCGTGAACATTTCCTCTTTATTTCATCAAAGCATCCAGGTTTCTTTAGACGGGGTTATTAATGACATTAATTTCTTAGTTGTCTTTAAACAAATATTATGCAAACTAAACCCTACTGACCTGACCATTTTTAAATCTAATGGCCAAGACAAGAATATTTCCTCAAACAGGCACCATGACAATATGTGCATTGTAAATTCTACACAATTTCAACCTTCTAAACTGTTTAACTGTTTAACATGACTTTAAAGTTAATTTTGTACATGTCTGTTCTTTCGCATTGAAGTTAAAATCTTCCTGCCATGGACCAAATTGTCTGTCTTAAAAAAAAACACTACATGAACATCTACTTGCATGTACTACTCAACTACACTGTCTTCATGTGCATGGTCAGAATGCATTTGTGAACTCAATAAGCATAAAATGATAAAGTAATAGATAAGAGAATGTTGGCTGAAAGATATGAAGTTACATCTCAATCTCTCTCAACTTACTTCGACCTCAGCTACATCAACAAAGTCTGCTCTTAAAGCATCCACAGCCTGAACCAGCAGTTTGAAGTAACCCAGATCCATGTAAGCACCAAACAGCTCATTGGTGACCAAAGACCCAACAGTCCTGTCCAGTCTGAAGGTGTCTGGAAGGGAAAAGGAGGAACTTTGTTAAACAAAACTGCTTATGTTCCTCACATGTAAAATGTAGCTAGCCATTATAATATCAGCATTACATGTCTGTACTTGCTCCCCCTGTTGAATTAATAGGAAAGTGCAGGTGACGAATGGTAAGGAAGCAGGGCACTCCTGAGACAGTGTTTGTGTATGTTTGTTTGTGTGTGTGTGTGTATTTGTGTGTTTGAATACTGCAATTCTCATGCTACACCACAAGGATAATAATAAGATATTCAGTACCAAGGAGAGCACCAGACAATTCATTAAACCCATTTGAGGTCTCGTACCGCAATTAGGCCTTACCATTGGTTTACATGTTATATTGCGCAACTTTTATGGCCGAAAATCCAACAAAGAAACAGTTTTTGTGGAGATGTTTTGCTTTCTACTGTGAGCACACTTCTTCGTGAGGCACTGAAAAAAATGTCACAAAAATCTGACCCGGCGATCGATATTTATGGCATTCATAACTGCACTATCAACTACGTTCGCAAGAGGCCCTCTTCGGCTGCCAGCCCCTGACCGCATCACTCAGAACGAAAAAGCCGTACACGTCCGACAATCACTCGGATGCCGAAACTTTCCTACCTAATCCTGGCAGTAATACACAAGCTTTTATCCCAAATCAGGTGGGGTCAATTAAAGACAATTTATCATCCACATGTCTTGAACACACCCTGTTTTCATATTTTTAGACCGCGGATTCTTTGAGACTGTACACTCGGAGTAATACAGGCACTAGACCTTGATAGGTATAGGGGTAAACTCCCTGCATTCAGTTACTTTGGAACATAAAACACTCCTTAACCAATTTGGAGCTTATCAGTAATTTTAGAATTAATGTGTTTGCCTCATTTCTTCACAGTCCATACAGTCAACATCAATTGCACTTGCAATCAATCAATGCCCACGCATAAACAGTGACAGTAAACCTTCTAAGAAGATTGTGCTATCAGGACCGAATCAAAAGGAAAGCAGGATCGCATAACTCAAACTTCAGCACCAAGGACAGACATAAAAACTTATATATTAATTTTTGTACCTCCAGAACACTTGTACTGCATTCAGATGACCTAGATAAGAGCTTTACGAACAATCATTAAATGCTGTTAGCTATTCAAAGACATAGATTGATTTGATACTGATGACTGGAACTGTTTGGTGAGTTATTACCTCCATGAAAAATGGAGGTATAGTTTTTACTCTATGTGTGTGTGGGGATATCTCAAGAACTGCTGGATGAATTGTAATTATATCTAGTAGTTAATAGGTAGGTAGGTTGTGTGAATCAATGGTCAAGGTGGATTTTGGCCTCCTCGTGGTTGACCTTGTTTCATTCTATTTCTTCAATAGGACAGAAACAAAGTTCTACCTTTAAGTTAAAGAAAAGCCTACCTGGACATGGAGTCCTGCTGTTCTGCTGCACAAAGTTGCAGGTGTGGAGGTAGAACCAGGTCACACTGAAGTTTCCAGAGTCTGCATCAGAGGCCTACAGAACACCACAGCAGTCATTGCAACCAATGAAACAAAGCCATGTCCAAAAAATAAAACCTTCTCGGCGAGGGTAACAATGATAAACACAACTCCTATACTGCAACACTGTATGAAACTACCATATGGAAAATATATTACTGTGAAAACACAAGCAAATGGTCCATAAACAATACCTTTCCGTGGATTAGTAGCCTCTTCAATGGAATCTCTGCCATGTCTGATTTGTAAATTACCGTTTCAACTTCTCAATGAAATCTACATAACTATGTCTACATTATGTGATACACAACATTATCTATATTAAATGAACAAACATCTTCTTGGATCAATTCACATTTAGAATAATGTCAATCAAATGTGTGGTGCCTTTAGAACTGGTCTACCAGCTAATGATGTGTATGTGTACATGTATAATGCAATCATTGTGGCAGATACAAAATTATGATTGTATGTTATGGAAAGAAATCATTCACGTACCTCAGTTTGAATGACTGTTGTTCCATACTTTGTATCAGCTGACACAACTGTAAATTTAGTGGACAAGAATGGTTTGTAAAATCTGTACTTTCAACTCTGCCACATACATGTAGAGCTGTCTTGTTGCTATCATACTTACTGCAAGTGACCCCCCCCCAAAAAAAAAGACAGAAAGGTTAAACACAGATCTTGAAAGTCTTTGAAAATACACGTAGCAAGACAAGTAGTCTGAGATGTTTCTTGTACTTATGTAATGTCATGACACAGTTTATGTCTATCTAGGCCATATATACCTCCATGCAAAAAAACGTATAGAATACATACAACTCCTCATTGTGTATTCATTCTATATCTTAGAATCTGTGTAGATTGAAATAGATTAATGTAACTAGCCGGTAGTGTTATATAACAATCTGCCCTACATAGTCATTGTGTCTTCTATCAATATTACACAGCTAAGAATTTCAAAATATACATGTATGTGTAGATTGTCCTAGATTAATGTAACTTAAGCTAGAAGTCTTGACTTGACGTGTAGCATGATGGTTCTATGTATTAAAGGTACAGGTATGATGACCTGTTAAAAAGGAAAGAATTGCCTACCAGTGCTGTACTTCTGTTTAGAGAATCTGGGTGCATTGTCGTTCGTGTCTTCAAGATGTATAGCAACTTCCAAGACTGAGGGATCATCATGTGAAGATCTCTTTCTTCTCGTGGTCAGTATGGTACGAAACTCGGGGTCACTCGAAGTCTTGATGGTCAGTGTAAAGTCACTCTGGACCTCAAAGTCAAGGTCAGATGACCGAGTAGTCAGAACTCCTGTTGTCTTGCTGATGGCAAATTTATTACTTGCTCCCCCTGTTGGTTTAATTGGAAAGTGCAGGTGATGAATGGTAAGGGAGCTGGGCACTCCTGAGACAGATACATGTAGATGCCTTTTGCTGTCATGCAAAAAGGGCTGCCACATATCAATTCTTTTCATTACAAAAAAAAAGAAAACAGTTTCTATTCTCACCCAAAATATTATGATTTATGAAAGTGGGCAACCTCAGACTGAGGACAGAACATGATGCTTTTTCGTTAGCTAGTACTGCAATACGACTTCACTACAGCTCACATATCCAGCTGAGCACACCACATCACCCTTACTCTTCTCAACAAGTGTGTTGGATTCTTTTACAAGCAGAGGTTTGACACTTGGGGCATATGCCTGAAGCTCGGGGCCACTGGCTTTCACCATCTGAAATATAAAAATTTGATGCAATCCCTAACAATATGTCTTAGGTGCGGCCATGTGTGGGTTATACTTCAACCATAGTGATAAGGAAATAATAATGTTGACCTACCGATGATGTAGTAGTAAGGAACTGCATTAGCTCCCAGGTCTTCGTCAATGGCCGGTGGTACAGCACCGATCTCTGTTCCTACAGCCAAGTTCTCTCTTATACTGAACTCAACTGCAACGTCTGTGGCACTGTGCTGTAATTACAATACCAGATATGAGACATAACTTTCTCTCAACACGCAATTTGATATGAAAATCTACTCCAGTCATGAAGAGGGGAGATATTGACTCAGTCACGTCTGGGACCCCATGCTTCCATGTAAATGTGATCAATGACATAAAGTATTACATGACATGTAACGTTAATACTTTATGTTTGGCACCACATTTTGTAACACTGCAGTTACACCTAACTGCAGTGCGACGTAGAACCAGTCATTATTGCCCTTAGGTCAGTGACAGTCGGTCACAGAAACATTGGCTCATGTATTAAAAAAACCTGTGGTAACACTAAAAAAAAAATTGTGAATTAAGACCTTGTTCATTATACTGACAGTGAGGCTGCTTACCCATATCTCAGGGAAGTAAGGTTCACTGTCGTCCACATCTGTAACTCGGATGGTGATGAACCGATAAGATGAGAAGGATGTTGGACTGCCTCGGTCTTCAACCACCAGTAACAGCTGGCATGAAGAATGCATGTAACTGTTAACAGGGCTACATCTAAACAGGGGAACAGGGGCACTGCGCCCCTATGCCCGGACCAAGTGCCCCCCTTACCCTGGGAGCAGATCCTCTGACAAGCATAAAGTTCTGATTGACCAGGAATGCTTAGCCTACTAGGTCACATGTGGCCACAGTCTTCAACAGTGACGTGTCTGACAGAGCACGTCACCGGAACGTAAGCAAGAACGTGCATTTAAGGTCTTGTTCACCTGTTTAAGGTTAATATCTCGTATATATTTAGGTTCATTTAGTTGTTTCCAAAGACGTATCTTATGCAACGGCTGTTACTCCGATGCAATGTTGACCAAAGAGAACAAAAGAGATTCCACGGTTATAATAGGTTTAAATTGCTGTAAATATGCATTACGTTCCGGCGACGTGCTTTTTGACAGTAATTTTGTCCCTCAGAAAGCCTTAGAATGCCCCATTTTAACTGAAAATTATCTAAAACTTCACACCATCCCCCCGCTTGGTTGCTCTGCTCCCTCGCAATGTTCCCCTTGCAATTTTTTCCTCAAAAGTGTTAGAACATGAGCAGTACAGGAGCAAGAGAACTGGCATCTGATATTCTGCCTTTGTTACATGTATAATGTACTAGGCAGGTGGTCAAAGAATCAAGAGGTCACAACTTTGATTGCTGGCATTTCTGGCTAGACGATGTGTCCTTGGGAAGGCGCTCTACACGTCAGTATCACTGAAATTTGTTTCCTTCTGTTGGAAATGGACGAAAATTTATGCGCGCGCGGATGTCATCCATATAATCAAATCAACATGGCCTAATACATAATAAATGGTATTTTCCAATTGATGCTCACATTGTAGTATTCTTGCACCTCCCTGTCCAGGAGTCGTGCTGTAGTGAGGTCCCCGTTGTCCTGGTTGATGCTGAACATGAGTGAGTCGTTGATGTGTCCGATGTTGTCTGTGATTCTGTAGGAGATCCTACCGCCATCTGATGGGTCCGTGTCCACAGCAGAGACTTTCAGGATGAAGTAGCCGATGTATTGGTTCTGGAAAGATATCAGAACAGCCTGCACTTAGCTTAGCTAATAACTAACCAACTTCTCATTTACCTACATGTAGTCACTAAACTAATTTCTCGTTAATCTAGTCACAAACTAACCAACCTGTCATTAACATGGTCCTTATCTCATTAACCTAGTCATTAACCAACTTCTCATTACCTTGGGCACTAACCAACGTCTCATTAACCTAGTCACTAACTAACCAACTTCTCATTAACCTAGTCACTAACTAACCAACTTCTCATTAACCTAGTCACTAACTAACCAACAATCTCACCTCAGGTACAGTAACAGTTGTTCCGATCTCAGGCACAATAAAGGATGGGGCGTGATCGTTCACATCCAGCACAAGTCTCACTGTGCAGGAGCCTCGCAGCGCTCCCGGTCCCTAACTAACCAACTTCTTATTAACCTAGTCACTAACTAACCAACTTCTTATTAACCTAGTCACTAACTAACCAACAATCTCACCTCAGGTACAGTAACAGTGGTCCCGATCTCAGGCACAATGAAGGACGGGGCGTGATCGTTCACATCCAGCACCACAACTCTCACTGTGCAGGAGCCTCGGAGTGCACCTGGTCTCTAACCATCCAACTTCTCATTAACCTAGTCACTAACTAACCAACTTCTCATTAACCTAGTCACTAACTAGCCAACAATCTAACCTCAGGTACAGTAACAGTTGTTCCGATCTCAGGCACAATGAAGGACGGGGCGTGATCGTTCACATCCAGCACAAGTCTCACTGTGCAGGAGCCTCGCAGTGCACCTGGTCTCTAACCATCCAACTTCTCATTAACCTAGTCACTAACTAACCAACTTCTCATTAACCTAGTCACTAACTAGCCAACAATCTAACCTCAGGTACAGTAACAGTTGTTCCGATCTCAGGCACAATGAAGGACGGGGCGTGATCGTTCACATCCAGCACAAGTCTCACTGTGCAGGAGCCTCGCAGTGCACCTGGTCTCTAACCATCCAACTTCTCATTAACCTAGTCACTAACTAACCAACTTCTCATTAACCTAGTCACTAACTAGCCAACAATCTCACCTCAGGTACAGTAACAGTAGTCCCGATCTCAGGCACAATGAAGGATGGGGCGTGATCGTTCACATCCAGCACAAGTCTCACTGTGCAGGAGCCTCGCAGGGCTCCCGGTCCCTAACTAACCAACTTCTTATTAACCTAGTCACTAACTAGCCAACAATCTCACCTCAGGTACAGTAACAGTAGTCCCGATCTCAGGCACAATGAATGACGGGGCGTGATCGTTCACATCCAGCACTGCAACTCTCACTGCGCAGGAGCCGCGGAGTGCGCCTGGTCCCCGGTCTGTGGCACTGATGGTCAACACGTACTCCCCTGACAACTCTATCAGCAGTCCTGCGTTTCTGATCTCTCCAGTTGTACCGTTGATCTCAAATAGACCTTAAGGAAAGATTAGGAATAAAGGACTTGTTATAGAGCAAAACCAGTGCAATGGTCTCAAGTGCCGATTACTAAGTCTGAGAGCATTTGCCTTGCTTTTGATCAAACTTTGACTGGGCAATACCAAAGACTTTTTATTGGCTTTCCCTGCTTCATTACAAAAGGGTACAGTATGGGAGTACTCAGCACTCAGAAAGCATATGGGAGTTGCACTTGCAACACTACTACAACTGTACTAGACCCTTGCTGTAGTGGCCCTGTGTGGCTCGATGTGGTGTGGTACAATGGGTTCTCACAATGAAAACAGTAAACATAAAGTCACTGCAAAAATTTTATGGTTTCCAGTATGTTGCCATGATGATCTGTATCTGTATAGCTTGTATAACCACCCTTTGGTGTAAGACACTAGCTTTGCAGGCACACGGTGTGACTGCAGCTGGTTATATTATACTGAACGACCTGTCACACTTAACCTTTGCACATCTGTCTGCAAGCATTCTTTAAAGCTATCCAGTGAGGATGGCAATGAGTTCCATTCAATAGTTATAGGAAAATACAAATTTATGATGGTGGTACAAACCAGCTCCATTGCCAGCTAGGATAGAGTAGTTGATCTCCCCACTTGGCCCCTGGTCAGGGTCGTGTGCTTGGACCGTTATGACGTGAGAATACAGCAGTACATGTTCCTGTATGTCTGCATGGTACATGGCATGGGGGAAGGTCGGGGGAACATCATTGACATCCAGCACAGTCACCTCCACCTGAGGAAATGATAACAAAACAGGAATGTGATGATGCACCCTTAAGTAAATCAAGTTGTTGTTTTGTTCTTTGATGACGCTGTGTACATGAACCAACGATATTTTGAGTCGGAAGATTTATAATCAGAAATGATTTAATCAAATTGAACATGCCACTTTTCAAAGAATTTAAAATATAGCTCATTGTAGGAAATGGTCACATGAGCTTTCTTTCAGATATAACAGTTACTACAGTAGTTACTGGACTTACTAATAACCATTTCTTAAAAGACGAACAGTTCCTATATATGAAGTGCACCTATACTTAAAACAACTCCTTGAAGATACAATTGTGATTTATGATTTATCTGTAATAGGCTGGTTTCTTTTATGAATCCATGAACCAACTAATTGAATTGATGGTCTTATGACAGTTGAAAACTGCACCTACCACAGTGACAGCTGTTCTGGGGATGCCGGTGCTGGGCTCATCAGTTGCTGTCACTTCAAACAAATACAGGGACTTGTTCTCTCTGTCCACTGTCCGCTCCAGTATGATACAACCCTACGGAACAAAGGGAAAATGTGTAAACAAGATGATAGAAGATGTGTGTTCATTCTTTACACCACAAGGTTTTGAAATCATACAGGCAAAAAGGAATTTCCAACATCAGGCTCCAACAGATACAAAGCACGCAAAGGAAGACACTTGTATCAATCTACTCCGCATGCTGAAGGGAGATCGCAAGGGTGAGGTTCCCCTACAACAGAAAAGATTAACTCCGGGAGCTAAGGGAGCTCAAAAGATTCAAGGCACAGTGAAAGAAGATGAAGAAAGACTGAATGTATTGTAGATGCAGAGCGTTTCTACGACTGCAGATGCAGAAACCAGTGGATGATGATGATACAGGCAAAAGTAGTTCCGAAACAGAAACACAGTCTGACAAATTATACATTCAATGATTGAAGGCCCTATCCTTTGGCAGAATGGTATTTGAAAATTTCATCTTTACACTTACCGATGTAGAATGAATGGAGAACATGCCCCCTCCCCCGGTTACATTGTAGAATACGTTGCCATTCTCTCTGGAATCTGCGTCAGATGCCGACACATTCAGGATGGCATCGCCGACACTGGTGTCTTCTGGGATGGATACTGTAGCACACAAGACAAGAAAGCTACATGCAATCATTGCTGACTTGTTTTGTATGAAGTTTTTCCGTATAAAACATTGACTCAACTAAGACAGCAAGAAACGTGTGGTACTATATCATAGGAAATAAGCATGGCATTGCCTAAATATGCGGGTTGTTTATCTGCTTAACCATGAAAGTCAGTAAAGTGTAATTGTCAATTGTAGGAAGATTTCTTTTGGTCCAGCATATTTCAAATTTTAGTGCCAGATATCACATTTGCAATGTTTCACAACAGCTTTCAATAGACCAATCCTGATTGTCCATCACAATTTGCAGTTAATCCAATGAGATAATGTCAATTAACAGTTCAACCAATGAGAGGATGGCTGCGTATCTGTGAAATGTTTGCATTTTCATGTTCTTATTCTGCATTTCTTTGGGATCGATCTATTGAGATAAATGCCCACCTTTGTAGAAATCCTCCTGGAAGACAGGACTGTTGTCATTTATGTCCACAATCTGGATACTGACGGGAGTTGAACTTGACAATGGAGGGTTCCCGTCATCTGTAGCCTGGATGGTGAAGTTCACCCACCTTACCCCCGTCTCATAGTCCACTGGTCTGGCCACTGTTACCACACCTGGGGTGGAACACATTCGACAACAACAATGTTTCATTTGATTCACAAGATATCTAATATCTCATACTGACTAACTTCGAGAAATTACTTGGATAAGAAAAAAATACATCTTACATATTAAGAAAAGAGTAATATTCAATGTCACAATTAGACAACAGATTATCTAATGTCACAATTAGACAACAGATTCTGGAATACCATCGATATTAGCCTTCTTTTCTGTACAAATTTTCAAAACCACATTTTAAGTTTACTTAATGACCATATTTTGATGACTCTGCACACAAAAAGATCATTGTTGAGAGAATTTGTTTTACTTGTACAAGTAATATCTACTAACATGATTCCACCAGGGTACATAATTCCGGCATCTTGAAAAGATACATCCAAACAGATCTCCAACCCAACGTCCCCCTGTATATCTAAACTGTGCATACCTGGGGATGCTGCACTATAGAGATCTCTCAAACCCACTGTTTTTCAAAGTGGCTGATTTATGTAACCCGGCGGATTAATGTTCAAGGTGGTTACATGTATACATGTCACTTTAAAAAAAAAATTAACAGTTCTTAGTGGCAAATGTGCTATAGATGCTGGTACATTAACAACCAAATCTTTAGTGTGTTTTTTTGGCACACTTTTGACAGATTAGCCAAAGAGGCTCCGTGGGTGTCACTCCAACGCTAGGGAAGGTCCTGTAAAGTCCCTTTCCCAAGGGCACAACGTCGGCGCATGGTGACTATCGAACCCGGGACCTACTGATTCTGAGTCCAATACTCTAACCTTTGTGCCACACTGACGCTACGGGGTGAGCACGGACATGTCACTTACCTGTCACATTGTCTATGGCAAAGTAGCCTTGATTGTGCCCAACTAATTGGTAGTTGATGACAGCCCAGGGTGAGTCGGGATCTTCAGCACCGATGGTGAGGACAGAGATTCCCCGACCTGTCTCCTCCAGCATGGACAGTTGGTAGTAGGGAGTAATGGGGGTATGGGGGGGTCTGAAGACGGGGGGGTTGTCATTCATATCCTCAATGGAGATGGCAACTAGAGCTGTAGTTTGGAGGTAAGTAAAAAGGTAAAGCAGCCATCCTCAATTGAGGTGATCTTGATGCTTTTTCAAGTAGCTAGTGGAAGTGCAGTGGGGCTTTGCTACAGCTCACATTATGAGGTACAGGTAAAGAAATTTGAGATTCAAGCACTCCAGTGTACTTTCAGCATTGTAATTGCTGAGAGAAACAATTTAGTTCAAAAAGGTGACCACTCATCATTATGGATAATTAAGATGATAAAGTGGGTATCTCACTGGACTGCGCCAAATTGCAAAAGTTATTAAATTTACAAAGTGGCACAAACAACAACATACTAACAAACACAACAAACAACAACATTACACTGTGTGTCCATTAGGGTAGGCTAATTAGTTAGGCACACTCCATACTAGCTCTTCTTTTTGGAAACACTCAATTGTATCTTTCTCAATGGATAATCACATTTATAAAGAACACAGAAGGCTGTAGTCTGAGCCATGTTTGTCCAATTTAGTTGGGAAGAACACAGTCAGTCAGTTTAAAAAAAAAACATATTTGTATGGTGCAATGATGCTGCAATTTCCCTTCCTGTGTATTGTTATACAAAGCTGAAGTCAAGCTTTCATTATGCAGTATTTATAAGACGGAGCAAATTCTCACCTGTTGCAGTTTGTCCGGAGGTTTCAGCTTCGGCGTCCACCGCGAGAACAGTGAGCTCAAACATGGCGGCTGTCTCCCTGTCAAGGACCCTCCCCACTGTCACCACACCAGTGGTAGAGTCCACTTCAAACCAATCCTAATAACAGCAACATATTCAGCACCACAACCATAACAGCTTTCTATCATTTTTTTGTTGCTTTTAAATATAAGTTTGAATAAGAGTAGGTAAAACCTACCTCAAACGTCTGGTTTGTACCACTGAAAACAGAATTGTTGAGAATTGCTCCGTTCCAGGCCCGGACAAAGTACGGCCTAATGGGCAGGTACTGGACGTCAGACGTGTTGTCTGCGTCGCTGGCGTTCAACTGCGCCACCTGCCAACCCACCATGGTGTCCTCCGGTACTGCAGCACTGGAGCCGGAAAAAATGAACAACAAGAAAATTATAGGAAAATGATAACAGAAACCATTTAAAATGATTATCCATGGCATGAATGGGAAGCAAACATCTAGTTAGGAGAAACAGGTGATATTATGATTGACTGTGATAAATGTAAACAGTAAACAAACAAAATAGAGGAACCCCAAGACGGCACATTTGCTCATGTCAAATTGATTGTTCTGTCTTCTGCCCCCCTACCCCCTTCTTACAATGGCGAACGTAAAACTATCCTGGACACTCTATTTTCTCCCTACAGTTTTTACTCCCTAACTTAAAGGTGGAGAGGAATAAAATTGAATCTTTACTACTGGATTAATACATTTGTATTAATAAACATCATTTATACAAAATAATGTATTAATCCAGTAGTAAAGATTTAATTCTATTCCTCTTTTTCTGACCTGGATGTCTATATAAACGTCTATATAAATCTTGTCCTGTGTGCAGTACTACACTAAATAAATAGAGGGAGCTGCTGCATTGCTATTTGGAAGAACCAAGGAGACTGAATGAAAATTTCAGGTAGAAAACTACTGTGAGTGCAATAATGTTTGCGGTGGTTTTATGTTTGCAGCTTTCGTGGTAAGCTCTTTGCCGCGAACTTAAAACCACCGCAAATTTTTTTTCAGGTGTTTCTGTTGCAGCTCTATTGTCTAAAAAATGAAGATGTTCCACCGCGAACATTTCATTTTCTCCCTACCACAAAATTAAAACCACCTGAACTTAAATGCATCTACAGTATCTAGAACTTCTCTGAAGCACCTGATAAAAGGTTGAAGGAACGTCGGTGCCTTGTTGTTCCCCTCTAGCACCCTGATGACCAGATTGGCGGTACCAGACCTTGCAGGTGCTCCAAAGTCTGTGGCGATCACGAGCAGGCGGTACTCATCCACCAGGTCCTGGTCAAACTGGCTGCCTGTCGGAAACAACACCCAACATTAATAATAGGCAATACCAATCTACTTTGAATTCTTGCTTCTTTTATTTGCCGCTTCATTTTCTGATTTTAAAAGAAGATAATATCCCTTTTACCAGTTAGGATATGAATCAGCCAAAATACTCATATTTTGGCACAAATAATTGAGGAAAGTCATTGTATTCCTATAGTTGTTACCAAAAACGTGTGCAATCTACAAGCCACAAGAAAGTCCTTGTATACAATATCCAATAGTTTGTTACAAAAGATAGGTGCAGCCCTAACCAAAAATGTCCTGACCCTGGTTTTAACCGGGGTCTCTCAGTTAGCAATTAATTGGAACCAGGAGCTCAACTGTAAGGCATTAGTAGTTCACTCAGAGCTATAGGGACATCCCTACGTGCAGCGTCATATGTATGTAAAGATCACAGACATCACCAGTTGCACTGCAATATACAAGAGCTATCTACCGCTCAATAACCAGGACCATAGCATGTCCAGAACAGGGGATATGAAAACTGGATGTTCTGCTGCAGTACCGTAGAAAGTCTCTCTAGAGGAGGCCCATTATCAAAAGCAACCTTAGTTTTCGCGAACCCTTAACCCCTATCAAATACCATAAGGATCTATCCACAACTTCTTGAGTTATGCTGTTCACACAGACAAACAGCACCAAAAACATATTTACCATCTTGACAAAGCACAATCTCCGGCTGTCTTCTTCGATTCCAATAATGTTAATAATTTGTTGTGTAGTTTTTTGACATTTTCAATAACCAATTTGAACAAACTGTGCATAATTCAGGGAGCCATTCCCATGTAAGTTTGTCATTTGAATAGATAAAAAAATAACAGCCTACCAGCAGCCACAGTGACCAGTCCTGTCCTGGGTTCAATGGAAAACAGCTGGCTGTGTTCCCCCACCAGTGAGTAAACCAGTGCCTGGTTGGGCCCGGAGTCTGCGTCTGTGGCACGTACCTGGATAATGGTCGCACCTGGAGGGGTTCAAACAGCAAACTGTGTTGAATTATCCTGAAATTATACGAAGGTTAATTATTTTGTATCCTATTGTTTATTTACATGTTGGAAAATGCATTAGAAAAATTGCTGTAATTTTGTTGTGTCAAAAAAGACATGCAAACATACATCTATGTTGTAAAAAATTGTTTCAGAATAGAGAACAACATCCTAAAACAATAAGTCTTAGAATAGACATAAATAAGTTCACAATTGAAGGTAAGAAATTAATGAAAAAGTGACCCCAAATTCTCACCTGATTCAACCACTTCCAGAATCTCTACTCTGTATTCATCTTCCTCAAAAATGGGTTCGTTGTCATTCGTGTCCTGCATCAGAAATAACCAGCATAAATCATCATCATTACCTATGAATATTGAATATTGGTGATATGAATATTGATAATATCAATAAAGTCACACCTTGCTTCTTTCTGAATGGCTGTAGATAATTCAAAAGTAAGCAGACTTTTGACTTCATAAGAAAGATTTCAGTTAGAATCAGTCTTCATCAAGGCCCTCTTTTGACTAGACGACAATCGATGAGCAACTGTTGAGTGACCAACAATATTTTCTAGGCCTAATTGACTTTAGCAACATAATTAGGTTACAATATTTGAGGTTCCTAAGACTTACCATGACAAACACGGTGACATTAGCCATGACACTGAGTGGTGGGGTACCACTGTCCCTTGCAGTCACCTCAAGATGAATCTCTGGCTTCCCATTGGTCCACACAACATCTTCATAGTCTATGGCTCGATTGATTGACAGGAGTCCGGATGTCTTTCCGATGCCGAAGTGGGTGGCAAAGTTGGTGGTGTTGGACAGAGTGTAACTCTCTATTCTGTTGTTGACTTCTGACCCATCATAGTCTGTGGCCTAAATAAACAGTAAGGCAGTTTGTTGTGTAAAAATGCTGGACAACATACTTCAAATATTGAAATTTTCATCATGATGGTTTTTGTGGTGACCTCTACACCGCAAACTTAAGACCGCCAAACAAACGTTTGGTCACACTGTCTTTTGCCTGCCTACCCTTAGTCTATTGTTTCAACTGTGAAATTTAAAAAGCACAGCAAACACTTGATTTCTTTCTTCCGTGAAATTAAATCACTGCGAACCTATGTGCATCTACTGTTAAAAAGAAAATGCAAATGGCCATCATAACCTAAAGCAATTTTAATCAGGTCATTGGCCCTTCAACTTCTGCTTCCGGTGTGTTTCGCTGCTGTAAGATGAGTTCAGTTATGAAATACCCACAATCCATACATTATACAGACCCGCATGCATACAGGCACTGTAATGTGAACCCATATATGGGCCCAACAGGACAAAGAAATTTCTAACAGAAGTTTGTCTCTTACTCACATGTACAAACATCCACTGAGGCATGTGTAGGCTGTTCTCCTCTATGTAAACCTGGTATTCTTCAATCAGAAAAATAGGCTGGACATCGTTGTAGTCCAGGACTGTGATCTCCACAGGAACAGTGGTGATCAGGCCTGGGCCGTCCTCTGCCTGTGCAATCAGGTAGTACTTGGGATTCTCCTCATAATCCAGGGATCCAGCTAGTGTGATGATCCCGGAGATGGGGTCAATGGCAAATCTGCAATGTGGAAAGAAGATATATCGGTATATTATGATTAAACCAAGGAGGTTAAGAGATAGATGACCTGCCTCACGGGACCCATTAAAATCAGGGCAATTGACAAGTTCATATCAATTACTGTAACAGTTTTGACAACTGCTGCCAACATAGCACAAAAGGCAGTAAGTGCATGCTCCCTCCTTCCATTTCTTACCCTACTTGATTAAATAGGGACAGGGGACGTCACTATCTCAAGCAGTGTCTTGTCACGTGATGGACATTATATATAGATCATCAGTCACATGACAAGAGAACTCCAAGATGGGATTTGACTTGCCAGGTTGGTGCTGATGGTTCTGATTCATAAATATGCCTGAACTTTAAATTTTTTGTTTTCCTATCACCCTGTATGGCAGGTTCTTTAAAACAAATTACTAATTAAAGCCTCACTCTGGCTTCAAACATCAAAATCAGGGCCACTAACAAAATCTATAAGGCTCTAAGCTTAAGTTTTTATATACTGACCTTTCAGACCCAGCTCCATGCAGAGAATACTGAATTGTCCTATATTCAAGCACCGTGTCATAGTCCATAGCCTGGAAATAGATATTACCCAAAATAAAAGTTTTAGATACAGTAGTGCTAAAATAAATAAATGTACTGTAAATTACAGTCATACTGATCCTTCATTATTATCAGTCATTTGCTCAACCTTCCTGACCAATTAGATTTCATAATTAAGGCACCTTTTTTGCATGCTCGAAATCAGTTTTGGGGTGCTGAGAGGATGTCAAGCCAGTATGGCCTAAAGTACAGTGTAAAATACTGACCAACACAGCAGTAACATAGGTGTCAGGAACAGCTGCCTCGCTGACCTCCCCCGTGTACATGACGTGGTTGAAGATCGGTGCGTTGTCATTCTGGTCCTCCAGCAGAATTCTCACGACTGCCGCATCTGAGAACTGTTCATTTGTGGCTGATTCCACGGCCACAATCTGAAATGATTTTTGATTTCTTCATTCGGACTTACTCTTTCAGGACTTACCTGGATAAAATCAATTAAGATTTCCTGTGAACAGCTGCCATACATTAAAACAAGCCTTTTTTTCAAAGATTACATTTTTGATGACTAATGTTATACAATGACATAAACAAGAAGAAACTGTAAACTTTTAACTTGAAAACAAAATAACAGCTGCAATTGATAGTACACATTATTGTCACTGACAAAATTATTAGATATGCCAATATCCTTGAATAATCATGCTATATCAGTATATGGCACATTCTATAGATTGAAACACACACACCAGAAAATATAACCTTTCTTAACAATGGTAGAAAGGCAGTCCTGACCACTACTGACACCCCCACCCCTGCCTTACCCTGAGAGTGAAGTTATCCATGGTCTCATAGTCCAGTAGTGAGGAGTTGGTGATGTAGACCTGGATATCTGCTGACCCCTCCAGCTCACTGGGTGTGACCGTAAACGCCCCCCAGTCATCGTCCAGGTAGATCTGCAGTTTACTGTTATCACCCTGATGGACAACGCAAGAAAATGTCCTTTAGTTATCTACGGTAATCTAATTTCTAATTTAGTTTGCATAATTTCTAATCTGACTTGCATAATTTATGAAAAAATACTATAAATCTATAGTGGTAAATGATGGGGATTTCATTCTTGCAACATTTGGAAGTCAAGTAAATGTGGCCATTGTTAGACATAAACCTTGCATATGAGGGCCTCATTTACATAATTTATGAGGAAATGGTACAATATCCTTTCTTGTGAAGACAAGACTTTCGTACAATGGACAACTTCTGTTATTTGGGTAGAGAAAGTGATCAACTGATATAATTTATCCAAGTGAGGGCCTTATTTGCATGTGGGCTAAAAAACAGAAACATTAACAGAGACCCGCGTCGCCATGGCAACATCTTTTTACGTTGCCAATCTTGTTTGAAAATGTTATCTTTTTAGTTATGTTCTTACCTCATCCAGGTCTGCCACAAAGATGTTTAGGTTGGGGAGGGGAACGCCCTCTGGGTAGTTCTCAGGGAAGCTTGCAGTGTAGGAGTGCCGGTCAAAAGAGGGTTCTTCATCGTTTACATCCTCAATGGTGATGGTGACAATAGTGGAAGTGGCCTGTCCTGCTAAACCATTCTTGTCCTCTGTAGCCTAGAAATACATTCAAGTGATTAGCCATCATTCATGAACTGATAAATAAATGGGAACAGAAATAAGGCTAGCCCCTTGGGTGTTGCTAAAAATAAACAGACTGGTATGTTGCTTTACAACTTTGTACACATCAAGACTTTGAAATTCAGCAAAAGAATTGAATGGGCAAAAGAACTTATAATGAATTTTAAGGACTTAACATCATGAACTAAACTGCTCATTCAAAAGACCATAATCTAGTTTTTCATATCTGAATAACATGAAAATTCATATTCCTTATGCAATAAGATAAACCATGTATTATTTTAAGCTTCATCTGTCCGTACTGTAAGAAGTAGAAAGAAGTTGAAGCTATACATACTACATGTATTACTAGTATACATTAGTCATTGTAGATGTAGTACATCTAAGATACCCCATTCTTATGTATCACTGTATTGTACTTAAGTCTCCTTTATCACTATATGGCCTGTACTTAGCTTGTAAGGGAATAAGCATACAAGAAATGTCTTTTATACATTCAAACATATATGACATTGAGCAAAACTACTGTGGAAGACAGGATTGTTAATTCAAAAGTGCCTTACTGTAACTGTCAGCTGCCATATGCCAAACTTATCCAAGAAGGCGTCCCTGTCTAGTGGACGGGCGACAGTGATCTCTCCTGTCGTGGCTCTAATTAGGAAAAAGTTTCCATCATCTGTGGAAAAAAAAGAGAGCTGTGTTACTGGAAGTTTCTGTTTGTTCGTTCGTTCAGACACTTGTAGGGCTTAGAGGCACATATGGCAGCAGGTTTTCTTGCTGTTTCAGTATCAGGGTATATTTCTATAGGGAGGGGTTACTAGCTCTTCCCCTTTAACATGCTTGAAGCACATAATCGAAAACAGGTCCCCCATTTAAGTCCCTTCCCAAAAACCGGTGTAGTGCCAACTGAGATGGCCTGACTCAGGATTGAACCGGGGTCTCCCAGTTACCAGTTGTGCTATAAAGGTACATCCCTATTGGAAGTTGTACACTGTGTAATCATTAGGACTTTAACCATGATTGTCTTATCATTAATGATTTTAGAACTGGCTGAAGTGGTTGGTTGAAATTGCGGAGGTTTCCAATATGAAGTGCAAGACATGTCGTAGTTGACTTACTTCCACCACTAATTGAGTAGCCAATGGGATTGTTCACTCCTCTGTCCCCATCAACAGCAGCTGTTGTCACAACCGAAAAGCCCTGGAAATAACACACGTAATTATGCAGGGTGAAATATAAGAGTTGTACATTTTGTGTAAAGACAAATTAAGATTGTTATACGACTAGAACATTGCTTGCCATATCCACATAGGAACAGGTGTGTCCTTGGTGATGAACACTAGCCAGACATACAAACAGGCCTGTCCCTTCTCTACTGAACACTATCCGCACATAAGAACAGGTCTGTCCTTGGTGCTGAACACTATCCACACAAAGGAAAAGGCTTTTCCTTGGTGCTGAACATCATTCATACAAACAGGTCTGTATCTGTTGCTGATCACTATCTACATATAAGAGAGGGCCTGTCCTTGGTGCTGAACACTATTTACACATATGAACAGGTCTGTCCTTTGTCCTGAACAACATTTATATGTATGAACGTGTCTGCCTTTGGTGCAAGTACATCAAATGCTTCTTACCACAGGCACGTTTTCTTGGAGGGTGACTTCGTACGTCCCCACCTCAAACACGGGTGGTTCATCCTCGGTGTCTTTAACATGGACCAACAAGATGGTTGAGCTGGTCCTCCCTCCCCCATCCTGTAACATTCAGTGGAAAACACTTCCTAGTTACAGCAATGATAAATCAATGACAATCACTACAACTCACATTATTTCTCTAGATATCTTTTTTTCATCTCAAAGAGCAGTAATTGCTTGAAAAACAAGAAAAATACAACAACAAAAAATATCATTGCAGTGATGGATACAATCAATGACTTTAGATTGTCAACGATCAGCAATCAACTATTCAGCAAAATATGCAATCTATGCATAGAGCACTTTTAATGTGCATGGATAACTAATAGGGACTGGATTAGATAAAGCTGGAAGCTCACAAGATTGCTAACCAGGCATTCATAAAAACAATTATAATACATACAGTGGCATTGTGTCAAGTATAATCCAGAATATGCAAAATTCTACTACTGGTTACAACAATAGTATCAATAAGGAATAGTATTCTTCATCTTGATCTTTTTTATGAGATATTGGAGTGATCATGCATACACAGCATATAGTGGAATCCAACAATATCCATACTTCTTGAATATTCAAACTTACAGTACAGTTGATGAGCATCCAATAGGCTGGTAGGAACTCATAGTCCAGTGGTTTACTGAGCAGGATCAGTCCCGAAATTGGATCTATATCAAACCAGTCACACCCCTGGAAAACCCAGACAATAACAACTGTTAATTGGAAGCCTTACGACAGTTGAAAGTGTGAGATTCTGTACTATTACACTAAGGCCATGTTGATTTGATTCTATGGGTGACATCCCGCTTTATCAACTTTCATCCATTTCCACACACAAAAAAAGTTTTGGATCATACTGTAAATTGTACAAAGCAGCTGAAATATATATGCCATAAATTGCAAAATAATATTTTGTTCAATGGATACTAATATTGTTGATATCGTTAATATCCATATAATTAAATCAACATGGCCTAATTTGAGATAGTCAAGTTTGAATCTACTTTGTCAACAGTCTTTTTTAATTGTGAGGTGCTGTTTAAACAAATCCAAAAACAATTCATGTCATAAATATTACTCCAGATATGCATGGAATATAAATTTTGACTTATCCTATGAATACTGGTACTGAATACTATTTACACATAAAAACAGGTCTGTCCTTGGTACTGAATACTATTTACACACAAGAATAGGTCTGTCCTTGGTGCTGAACACTATTCACACATAAGAACAGGTCTATCTAAAATAATTAATTGCTCACCCCTCCACAGGAAAATTGGTACGCCCCACCAGGCCCTGAATCTGGATCTTCCACCTCAATCCCCAGGAACACAGGAAACCCAACTCTGTAGTCCTGGAACAAAGTAGACAAAGAATCAAGTGATGACAAGCAGGCCTGTTGAGTTGAGATTTGATTGATTCAAGTTGATCTTCCATTCAGCAAATAGAAAGATATCTCCACAGATTCTATCTATTTTCTTCAATTTCTCTAAAAAGTATTACTACAAAAATCATATGGAGTGACGTCATTGAACACATCAAATTTCTGATTGTGAATTTTTCAACAAAACAAAAGAAAGTTAGCATTCAGATGTGTAGACACATATCGCTGTCACAAACAAAGAAACATACCTACTGACTACCAAACTTCAATTTTCAGTGGTAACAAGCCATTTCCTTCATTTTCTTTAGAAGAAAAATATATAAAATTTTACATTTCATACCTCATCCAGTGTGACAATATATGGAGTAGACAGGAACTTGGGGTCGTTATCATTGACATCTGATACTCTGATGGTTGCACTATAGGAGACCTGAAAATTATCAACATCATTATCAACATTGCTTAAAGATAAGAATATGAAATTCATAACAACATCACAAGACCAGGATAATCTTTTATTCTGTTGAACAAACTTTTTCTCTAGATGATAAATGAGCAACTGACACACACAAAGAGGCCAGTCTCTTCTGCCGAACACAATTCATGCATATGAACAGTCTATCCTTGGTGTTGAACACTATCCACACGTAGGAACATGTCTTTCCTTGGTACTGAACACTATTCATACATAAGAACAGGTCTGTCCTTGGTGTTGAACACTATTCACACATAAGAACAGGTCTGTCCTTGGTGCTGAACAGTATTCAGACATAAGAACAGGTCTGTCCTCTGTGCTGAACACTATTCGAACATAAGAACAGGTCTATCCTTGGTGCTGAACACTTTCCACACATAAGAATAGGTCTGTCCTTGGTTCTAAACACTTTTCACATATATAAACAGGTCTGTCCTTGGTATGAATACTATTTACACAGATGAACAGGTCTGTCCTTGGTGCTGAACACTGTTCACACATAAGAATGGGTCTGTCCTTAGTGCTGAATACTATCCACACATAAGACCAGGTCTGTCCTTGGTACTTAACACTATTCACACATAAGAACATGTCTGTCCTTGGGTCTAAACACTATTCACACATAAAAACAGGTCTGTCCTTGGTACTGAATACTATTCACACACAAGAATAGGTCTGTCCTTGGTGCTGAACACTATCCACACATTAGGCCAGGTCTGTCCTTGGTGCTGAACACTATTCACACATAAGAACAGGTCTGTCCTTGGTGTTGAACAGCATTCACACATAAGAACAGGTCTGTCCTCTGTGCTGAACACTATTCACACATAAAATGGGTCTGTCCTTGGTGCTGAACACTTTCCACACATAAGAACAGGTCTGTCCTTGGTTCTTAACACTATTCACACAAGAACAAGTCTGTCCTTGGTACTGAATACTATTTACACACAAGAATAGGTCTGTCCTTGGTGCTGAACACTATTCACACATAAGAACAGGTCTGTCCTTAGATCTGAACACTATTCACACTTAAAAATGGGTCTATCCTTGGTGATGAACACTTTCCACACATAAGAACAGGTCTGTCCTTGGTTCTGAACACTATTCACAGATAAGACGTAAATACTTGTAAAACAATAATGAGATGTTCAACTTACAAAGTTGAGATCAGGTGAGTTGTCTGTGGCAGTAACTCTTACTTCAAAGCTGTCCTCTTTCTGTAGTTATAGAAGTAACAAAATTTGTTTCAACAGTTCACATGGTACATACTACATTGTAAATTGTTTTCATAAAATTGGGCTAATTCACATAAAAAAAGCAATGCTCATACTGTAAGTTTACAGTTTGTTCATTAATTTGTTCAGACGCTTGTGGTGCCTAATGACACATCAGGCAGCAGGTTTCTTTTTTTTCTGTAGCAGGGTATATTTTACAGAGAGGGATTGCTAGCCTTTCCCTTTAACGTGTACGAGGCACCTCCTCAAACACCAGACCCACATTTTACATCCCTTCTGAAAGACAGGTGCAGCCCCAACTTATATGTCCCAACCCAGGATTGAACCAGGGTCTCACAGTTAGCAACTCCATGTAATTGGAATCAGGAGCTCAACTGTGAGGCCGCTACCAGTTGATCAGCTGCATGGACATCCTTGCAAATTAACAGTGAGAGCATGTAGAGTGTAACTCGTTGTCAACAAATACTGTAGGAGCATCATCACTAAATAGCTTTAAAGAAGGGTTGCAGCTAGATGTGCAACAGTTAGGTATGACAGGCCGTTCAGTGTAATATTACCAGCTGCTGCCACGCCGCGTGCCTGCAAACCCGATGTGTTACACCGGCTATATAGATACAGATACAGAAATGACCACTTACCTCTCTGTCTAACCCCTTGACCAGTATGACCCGTCCAGTGACCTGGTCAACACCCAGAAACTCAGACTCAATGCTGAAGTACACATTGTCCTGATCAGGGTCGGTGGCCTCCAATGTGAACACTGTTGCTCCTAGTAGTAAGAATGGAGAAAAGAATAGCTTACATTCAGTACTGTATTATGTTTTAATTTTCGCCGTGGTTTGATAATTTCAGTTTTTGGGATGACCTCTTCACTGTGAACTTAAGACCACCACAAAAATGCTTTTTCTGTCTTCTGTCTACCCCTGTTTTAACCGCATGTGAACACTCCCTACCCCATAATTAAATCCCCGCAAACTTAAAGGTATTTACTGTTACAATAACAGTAACCTCAATATCAACTGATAATTAAATAGAATTCTATTCTCCAAGCAGAGGTTTCAATCGGGGGTTAGCAGTGGCCGGGATTTTTAATGATGCCCTCCCTTCAAGGGCAGCGTTAAAATTCCTGGCCACTGCTATCTCCCCAATTGAAACCTCTGCTTGGAGAACTATTGGAATTCCATGGCTGGAGTCCTGTGCAATATTGTCTCTCGTTAATTACAATGCAAATGATGCCATCATTTTTATGATTCCTCATTTTCTATACTTTCTAACAGATATGTATATATTTCAAATGCTTCATAATATTCATCTTATTTCATTAAGCTGTAACATTACATGGCAAAAACAAAATCCATCAACTCCTCTTCCAAAGTTTTAAAAAACAAAAAGGCTCACTGCCTTTCAAAAAGCCTCTAGGGGGCACAAACCTTATTACCTCTTACTCCCTGCTATCTAGCGCTCAAAAAACACAACCATAGCATATCTGGAACACCAGACAACGTAATCAAAACTGATGCAGTACCATAGAATTGCACTAGGTGGCATACAATGTATGCATCCAACTTGACCGTTGTTCCCCCCCCCCGTCACCTAGTTTTAATTATTAATCCACCGACCAAATGTCATAAAGATCCATCCACAGCTGCCCAAGTTATGCTTCCCATAAACAAAACAAAAACAAAAAAACACCTAGCCAGTCAGCTAACCACAAACAGCACCGAAAACATAAAATTCTTTGTCAATGTAATAAGGCTTCATATTAATGGATATGCAGGAGATGACTGTTTTTGTTTACATCGGACTATGAAGATGAAATGACGGCCTGGTTCAGTTCTTTCTTCCCCAAAACTCCAAACAACAAAAATTGGAACCTCAAGAGCTCGAATCCAGGCTGTTCTTCGTCCTGGTTCTGCTAGGATTCCAAAAAGCTTCATTTTACAGCCTTTAAACGACCGATTTGCGCAGTTTACTGAACACTCGTCGGCATGTTTACACTCCTCCCTACCACCAACCAGCGTTTTTGCTACCACCGTGTCACATGACGTACCCATTACGTCATCGCGATCGGTTGTGTAATGGCAGCATTAAGCTAGATTTCAATGATAGTAATGATGATGATGATGATGATGATGATACCAACAATTGCAATGAGAGCAAACCTTAAGATGATAACGAAATATCTGTTAGGACTTAGGTCTAGCAAGATACAGATCTTAACCGGTTATGTTCAAAGCATCATTGATAAGTAAGAATCTTTGTAGTTAGGAAGCATTGTCAGCTAAAACATTGTTTTGATACTACATTTTGTAACTGGACCATGTAACATCTACTGATAGCGTAATTTCACCAGGGTACATAATTCCGCCACCCTGAAAAGATACGTTCAAACTGATCTCCAACCCAACGTCCCCCAGTATAATACACTCCTGTATATCTAAAATGTGCATACCTGGGGGTGCTGCACTACAGCTCGAGATCTCTTAAACCTACTTTTCTTGAAAGTGGCGGATTCATGTAACCAACCTCCTTGATGTAACCCAGTGGATCAATATTAATGGAGGTTAGTAAAAATTAGCACTCAACCTATAGATGTGTCCTCTGCCAGTGCAAGTCCATCAAAGTCTTCAAAGTTGGTGAATTGTGGAGAGGCCGTTCCTCTCACTGAAATGCATTAAACGATAACAAGACAATGAATTAGATGCTGCACTGGTAACAATGGTAATTGTAACAATAAAAACAGGAAAATACTTAGGTCTCATCAGCCTTCATTTGAAAGTTGACCTTCTAAATTTCTACTCTTTTGAAATCTTAAAACTATATGCTAGGGGTGTACTAGGCTTTCTGGCCATGTCCTTGACAACAACAAAATTCAGCTGGTCCGTTTTGTATGATTGTGTTTTATTGCTGTCAATTGGCATAAATATACATTAATTTGTTTTTGTACATAATAACTTGAAGTGGCTGTTAGAAACTACCACTAATGTGTAGAAAGGCCGTTCATTACTATATAGCGTAACAGCTAGCTATATGGTCTTGTTCATTGGTTTTCCCTGTCCGTACATTTGGTTTTACAATTCTTTTAGCCCGAGTAGTATTAGTCTCCAGGTGCCCTACCCTGTGAACTGTTGCCATTTTAAAAGAATGAATCACCGCACAACGTGAATATGAATGATTTATGACCACATTTCTATACTGGGTACAGGAAATACATTAACTGTGATGACTAATAATGATGTATAAAGTATATTTGAAATGTCATGCCCGAAGGCTAATTTCAAGTGCGTTATAGTAACATATTAGGAAACATACATGCGACATTGAATTCTGATTTACTGTATTGTAGCAGAAGACTACTTGAATACTAGTGTTAACTATATTTAGAGAAGCTGGCTTTGACTTATCTTTCTTAGAAGAAGAGGAAGACGAAAAACCCCACAGCATATTCTGTCATTTCTGTAAATCTGCCAATGTGGAAAGTTAGGCTAGGTCGTGGAGACCTCCTAATAGAAAATTCGGTTCTTTCGTTACGGCTAACTGAACATTTGGAAATAAGATGTGTTTCTTCTTCCACCGCTTTAGACATACAGTTTACAGCATCGTGGTAAAATGAGACTGAATCGTTCTTACCAACTATAAGCTGAGTCAGTTGTACTACCAGAGTCAGGATGACTTTCATCGACATCTTCAACAACCTTTGTCACCATTTCTCGTACACGTTCACAGTTTCTGTGTCGTGGGAAGGGACATGCTATCAATTGTTAGAACAATCTGGCAAACAGTGGATGCGGCGATCATTCACTGCAAATTAATTGAAGTTGGTAAGTACAACCGGACTCCTCCAAATGACAGAATGTGTACGTTCTGTGATAATGACTGCATAGAAGATGAAATGCATTTTTTTAAAGAATGCTCACTATACGCATAGATGCGCAGATCCCTTGTAAGTTCCGTACAACTAGACAAGAAATATACGCATTTTACAAATAACGAATTATTCACAAGTATCATGTCATCTTAAAACTACGATATAATTTAACATGTTTCAAGAAGAGAGATTTCGATGGAATTAACATAATGTTCATTTTCTTTTACTTGAATTATGTTACCTAATGCATTTAGCACATGTTGGGCATGAATATACAATATAGTTCATTGTCATTGTCATTATAAACTCTCTCGTTTGTAATACAACAGTTATGATCATATCTGCCATATCGATTTACATAAATTAGTAAGAGAGAAAAAGAAAATACAACGCATCATTATGTTTTCCAGTGATCCTTATGTACACAGACGATTTTTGAAATGGGTCAGATTCTCTAATGCCGGGGGAAATACTAGACTTAAAGTTTAGTTTAGTTTTAAAGATACTGTTATAGTGATTTAATGAGTTAGAGGCATGCTAGCTCATTAAATCACTAGTAAGGGTTTTAAAGATTCTGTTATAGTGATTTAATGAGTTAAAGGCATGCTAGCTCATTAAATCACTAGTAAGGGTTTTAAAGATTCTGTTATAGTGATTTAATGAGTTAGAGGCATGCTAGCTCATTAAATCACTAGTAAGGGTTTTTAAGATACTGTTATAGTGATTTAATGAGTTAAAGGCATGCTAGCTCATTAAATCACTAGTAAGGGTTTTAAAGATACTGTTATAGTGATTTAATGAGTTAAAGGCATGCTAGCTCATTAAATCACTAGTAAGGGTTTTTAAGATACTGTTATAGTGATTTAATGAGTTAAAGGCATGCTAGCTCATTAAATCACTAGTAAGGGTTTTAAAGATTCTGTTATAGTGATTTAATGAGTTAGAGGCATGCTAGCTCATTAAATCACTAGTAAGGGTTTTAAAGATACTGTTATAGTGATTTAATGAGTTAGAGGCATGCTAGCTCATTAAATCACTAGTAAGGGTTTTAAAGATTCTGTTATAGTGATTTAATGAGTTAGAGGCATGCTAGCTCATTAAATCACTAGTAAGGGTTTTAATATTCTTTCAGTAATTTAATGAGTTGGGATGCGCTGCCAATTGTTAACACAGGTAAATGTGGTTAACACGTGAATTGACTGAAATACTTTTCTGAACTAAATAAATGTGCTAAATAGCTAGAGCTGAAATACTAGTAGCTTCTAGGCACGCGAAAACGATATCCCAAGGCATTAGAGAACCTGGTCCATGTTGAAAATCACGAATCAGCGCTCCCCCAAAAAATACACGCCGACGCTCCTAGAAGTCTGCAAAGAATGTATTTTACTACCTACATTGTCTCTAACACAAAACAACTCGAGTAAAACTGGTTTTCCAATTACTATCTGTCTACTTGCTAATCTAAAGATTACATGTACAGAGAATGATTCACTTACCTCTTCTGTTTTTCCGCAGATTTAAAGAGAACCTCTCTGTAAGCAGTTACATGAAGGGACTTGAGCAAACAATGGGGTGCTAAATTTCATCTTTAGGACAGTCATACTGTAGGAATGACATCAGCAAGCCTCATTAACGCACTAGACTAAGCTTCATCACAACTACATCTTTCTTCAGCGATCCAACAGAATTTGAAGGTCACAACGCTTTTCAGCCATAAAGGGGAACAGATTTAGCATGCAAACGCTTTCATGTCCATGAATGGGAATTATTTATTATTTAAAAGCCCCTTTATGTCCGTGTATTCCCGAGAGAGATCTGAAAGCATGTATACCTGAATGTGGAGTCATTTCTGAAACACTGATATCATCATCAAATTGTATGATGCAAAAATGTTAATCTAGTGCTTTTTAAGAATAATCAGTGAGATAGTTGCTTTAGGAATTTTTTACGAGAGTCTATGGTTGTTTGCACTATTGTAACTCTTAGAACGTTTTCAACAAATCATAGCAGAACTGTTAGGCAGCTACGGTGATTCACCAACTGACTATTGTTTGCACAATACATGCCATGGACGGTCCATTTTATAATGACGCTTTTCAAAGGGTGTTAAATGCTTTTCAAAAATCTATTGACCGCGCGCGGGTCTGCATGGGGGATCCTGGAAACGCTTAACGGTAAATTTAGGAGGGGAGTTCTCAAAGCCCCCTTAAGTCTCTCTGATTCTATCATGATTTGTTACACGGTGACTGCTCTGTGGAGGGAGGGATGGTTTTTTAAATCCACCAAAAGTTCTTTCTGGCTGCATGCACACAACAAAGACATACACACCTGCCAATGTTTCTGTTGTCCTTCTGCAATCTTTCCCCCGGCCATACTGACCAGGCTGCTTCATATCGCTAGGGGGCCCTGTTCTCACTTCATAACATGACTGTTATCATTGGCACTTCGCTTCACTTAATAGTTATCTCCATTAAAAAATTGAGATAAAATATTGTGTGTGTCTGTGCGTCTGTCTGTCTGTCTGTGTGTCTGACTCTGTCCGTTTGTGTTTCCGGGCTGCCGGTGTCCAAGTTTGACGTCAGATTGCGGAGTTTGATTTGATTCCTCACGCCAGAATTGCGCCGTAGACCTGCGCAATGATAACATTATCATCGAGGATCACTTTGGCGAGATCATTGATATCTTCCAAGCAAACCGGATCGCTTTTTCAGAGTTTTTATGAACCATGCCTAGAAAATCGCTGACGTTGCATCGGACAACGATTGAACTATTTTGTTCACTGCCTACTACAACAATGTAAAGGTGTACAATCACTCCGGACACTAGATATTTGAATTCGGCACCTTTGGACGTATCTGGCATCCTCGTGGCGAACGGCAAAAATGGCCGGGTGGACATGTTCCGAGGCGCCGCCGGTAGTTTATTCCGGTACAGTCGCGAACGTTAAAAGATCTACTACCCACTGCCATAATGCAGTGCCCTGGGACCTTTAATGTCAGTGGTTTGAACTCTGCTCAAGATGATCCGATTTCATTTTTAACGACATTGCATCTACCTTTAATTTCCACGCCATATTTATCTAATGGTTTGATCGGCGCTAGAGGAGTACTGACTTTGCTGTCACCAATATCATCACGGTAGATCGACCTCGCATTTGTATTTGACTAGCGCTAGACAAATTAGTGATAATCAAGCTTTTTAACTTATTTTGAAACGAAATAACCAAAACGTTCATTTTTTTATCGTTCCAATCATGCATACACTAAAGGACTCTAAGACTGGAGCGGGGTATTGAATTCTCTTCCCCAAATACCATGTATATCACTGGAGTGAATGTGAAGGTCAATAATGATACCTTGTGAAACCAATGATAAGAGAATCACGTAGAATTTATTAGTTTACATGCGATTCCCCAATAGTATTCTAAAATGTATATCATAATGACATTGTACCCATCATTTACTCACTGTACATAGCTTGTATAGATGGTGAATAGGAGGTTTGGGTAATGAGAGATGTGTCAAGAGAAGGGTGAAATACTAACGTTACGTGTACTAGGGCGCGGTTCAGGAATGGGGTTTATTCCGTACTCCCCCTCCCCTCTCTCTCTGTACTACCCCCCACACACCCCACACCCACACCCAAACATACATCCCTCTCTCTGTCTCTGTCGCTCCATGGCTGTCTTGGGGGCGCGGTGGGCCTTACCATAAGAATCTCCTGTGGCGTCGCCAAAAACGACGTAGTAACTTAATAACTAGGCAAACTCATGATCGTTTTGTGAATTGATTCGCAAATGCCATAGTCTACTTAATGATTATCACAGTTCAAAATAAATGTCGAAAATCCTGACGGATTTTATAATACTTTGCCACCATACTTTTGTAATCTCAACAGCGGAAAATGTTTTCCTCTTTGCGTTTACACGCTGTCAAGATCAAAAGGTCACCAAAGTACGAAGGGGTCAACAGCTGAAGTTCCATTTCCGGGGTTGAGAACTTTTCCACGAAATGCGGGACAAACAGGATTTACCGTGTTGATTTTGCAACAACAAGGACTCTACATGTACCCTTAGGCTAGAATCTAGGGAAATTGTGCAGAAAAATCAGCTGAAAAAGCGCATGAAGCCAAAGGTAACGACCTAATCGTTTTAGTTTTGTTTGGGGGGAGGGGCACGGGTTTCCTTGTTGATCTTCAAAATGTCAAGTTTATTATGTAACGTTAACACAAAGTACACGTGGCAAGATGAACCTTTTGTTATACCTTAGATAGGAAAATGCAAATAAGCAAACTTTCTTAAGAGGACCACAGAGCGTTTGCATGCTACAATACTGTATACAATTTGTATCATAATACAGTATGAGTTTCACTAACACGGAATGGAATCATATAGCTGACGGGTTTTATGAACGGGTTTATGAAAAGGACTGGGCTGACCATGCTAGGATACCAGACCAGGCTACCCGTTCTGGACCCCAAGGGTAAACCAGAAGAATACATGAAAACTTGGGGATGAATTTAAACAGCACAGTGTACACAATTTGATTTGCTAATTCAAATATTAATACTTAATCCGATCTGTTGGGGTCCTGGTAGGCACCAGTTGTTCAATACGTACCCCAGATATAAACAAAAACAGCAATCACTCATACAGGGCAGACTGCAGTCTACATATAACACGGTCAAACAAGATATATAGAATACAACACGGGGTATTCCGTATCACCCGAGGTACCAGCCCAGCCCAGCTGCGGGTCAGATCGCCTGATGGCCTACGACCACATGAGGTCTGGGACCGAGGGTAATGCGGAATGCCCCGTGTTGTATTTTATTTATGTCATAGAGAAACCACCCGAGAAAACACACATTTCAATGCTTAATGCGCCAGAAGTTGAGACAAGTCGGTGTCCATGAACAAAAAATTGTAACAGCCGCTCATTCCAACGCCCGAATATAGTATTCGAATGTATCCGGGTATGACATAAAGTGAATTATTATGTATTTCCTTTCATTTTCTTGCATATTCTCTCTCAGTTGTATTCTTGGCTGCAAGAAGTTGTGGAACCATGGGAATGTGTCTGAGTGGTGACAAGGACTCAGAAGCCCCGCCCCCTGAAGAAGATACAGGGTTCAAAAGTAGCTATGTAAAAGGTTGGTAACGTCGTTATTGTTATGTAATACATGTACTTGTATCAACTAATCACACACATATGTTACAGTACGACTCAGGGATCTCCCCAGAAATATAGAACAGGATGGTAGGAGGGTGCCAAACACTGCACAAGTATTGCAATTTGCCTCTTCCAGACACAAACAAAGTCATTTCCTGCAATTTCAGCTTTGCATCTTGTCTACAAGTTACAATTAATAAGGAAATCTTGAGTTTTAAGCAAAATTACAGGATTGGCTGGGGAAACATTGAAAGAAATATGCTAATGTGAAAATCAACAGGATGGAGGAGCACCACTGTTCCATTCTTTAGGGCGATCCCTGCAACTCAGTCATTCAAACATCTGGTCACCATCAGACTTGGTGTAGGGGTACAGCATTTGAGTGCTGATCCTGAGTGTCAATCACAATTAGACTTGCTTTTCAAGAAATATAAGAGATTAGCCATAGCTCTTGCAATAGCCGAAAAATCTGGGGCCAAAATAACGAGAAAGATTTAAAACTGGAGACAGCTCTGTTTGGCACCAACTTTTTACTAGTATGTAACAGTCAGAGTCTAAATGATAAAGTCTGAGATAGACATACCCCCTGAACTGCACATGTTGTTTCATTTGCTGTTTCCAGCACGAGTAAAAGAGCGATCGGAGGCAAGAGAAAGGGAGTCATTGCTTCGACAACAACAACAACAGCAACAAATGCAGGGCCAAACCACGTCGAGTAGCCAGGGGAGTTACCAAGGTGGCGGGAGTATCACCAGGCTGCAGGCACAGACGGGAGGACTGGCGAGCGACATGGCACGAGCTCGAGAGGTAAGGACTCACTGTTAATGCAGAAATGTTCGCGATGGTTTTATGTTCACGGTTTTTGCGGCGACTGTTTCACTGCAAACTTAAAACCACCGTGAACACTTCATTTTCGCCTTAGCATGAAATGACAACTAAACAAACTCAAATACATTTACAGTATTGTTTGGGTGGAAGACCTTTGGACTCTTAAGTTGCAGTAGATTCTACATATTCGTATAGCCCATATATTTGTCAGCCCATTTTATATGTCAGTCTGGAATAGCGCCAGTAACGTCACTAACATCCCAAAGGGAGGGAGGGAGGACAAATATAGGATTGATAAGATACAAACAACACACTCACCATACCGCAACTTCATTCATAAAACTTTGTTCATACATGTAGTACAGTACTAGTATCTTAAATCAAGAGACCCCACTAGTTTAGTACATTCCTGTTTTTCAAAATTTACCAAGAATGCAACATCAACTGTTTCAATCGAACTTACAGCGGTGAAATCTACACAAACTTACAGTCTGACACTGTGCAGTATGAGCAGCTCATGTTTCCAGCTCCAGTTAATAGTATGTACATTACATGATGAAACGTATGTAGAAATTCTTCTGTGAGCTTTGGACTCTTCAAATGATATTATGCTCACACATAATGAAAATAATGAGATGTTTGACTCATGTAGCTTCTTGGCCCTTGACCCCAAGTTCAACTTTTGACCTCTATTGAGTTTGACCTTGGGATGGCTAAGACTTTGAGTTATGGACAACAGTTTTGTTTTGACATACAGTCAAACCTGCCCAAGGCGACCACCCGGCGGACCGAGCAAAAACGGTCGCGATGGACAGGTGGTCGCCATGAAGAGGATTCCACTCACATGTTTCCAGGTCGAGGTTTTCAAATACAGTGCGTAAATGGATGGAAAATTATGTGAATTTAGACAACATGACCCCCACCAGGTTCAATTCTCATTGACAGAAAGATCCTACAAAAATTACATTTTCCGTTATCGTCGTAATAATTGTAACTACATCGTGTATACATTTTTGTCATAATTTTGACTACAAACAAAGGTTGCCTCGATGATCGCAGCACCATCCCGCATTCACACGTTACATTAAATAGTACACACTCACACACACGCACATCATCGAAGTTTTAAGGCCTGAGACAAATCCCTAGAAAACACCTGCTGACCCCAGCCTTTTTTTGGGCGCCGACCGCTGGATAAAAGGGGCAAAAAGTTTTCGATCTGACAACTAAAGATGAAAACGGAACGGTGTGATTTCGTCGCGCCGCGCCGCATCGAAAAGTAAGTCAGTGCAGCAGAACGCACAGCGTCCAATAAAGGTTTGTGAGATTCATGGAAATAAAAAGAAAATAAGAATACTGATTTTAATTAATAACTAGAGTATTCGTAAATGTTCATACACAAAAGCAACGTGTTTTAGAAAGGTCAGCGGTACGCAAAATCCGGGCCGCGCCAAAACCCAAGATGGCGTCGGGACCAAGGAACAACATTTCTCGCCCGACGTTTTGCCCGCCGCGAAGTCATTTTTCGGCGGAATTTAGTAAGACACAGACAGATTTTTGTTGAAAATACAAGAAATAGATAGTAGTTTCTGCGAAATCTGACTTTTTGACGCCATGCACTACGTATTCGTTTTGAAATTTGAGTTTAAACCGAACTGAGTTTGCGGTAAACTAACTATAAGATTACGATAGGCACAACAACATCACAAACATTTGTCTTTACAATATTTATAGGGGGAACGTTTTATTAAAACACTTCATGGAGGAATCAATGCTATAACATTGCTATTCCATATACTTTTGTCCTTATTTTTGTCCTTCAAAGTCTTGAAAACATTTCCGTGAAATCCGACAGCAAAATGATCCGATGTCAGCACAAGCTTGAAAATTAGGCGGCCGCCATGGGCAGGGATTGTGCTCTGTGCGGTTCCCAATTCGTGGCGGTCGCGGTCGCGTTGGACGGGTGGTCGCCTTGGGCAGGCAGCTTAATGCTTGTGCCTATGGGGAAAATTTTCGGGACCGAGAAAAAACGGTCGCCATGGCCAGGTGGTCGCGTTGAAAAGGTGGTCGCCTAGGCAGGTTTGACTGTATCAGATTTTATTTGTTTCTACTGAATGTTGTCCACTTTTGTCTCCTGGCTGAATGTAGCATGTTGTGTCCTGTATATGCTGGGCCCCCTTGGAAATCACCTTTTACAAGCCGAAGGGGCAACCCAGCCGTATTGTGATGAAATGAATAAATAGAATGAAATGAAATGCAACCCATATCCCTATACTGTATATGGGGACCAGGGCTGTCTCCAGGGACCCGTCCTTCTGTCCCAGGGCGGAAATTTGCTTGTTGTGACCAAGGAGGTTATATAACGTCTATATAACCTCCTTGTTGTGACCAAGGACATAAGTACATGCTTATGCCACATCTTCAGAATAGACCCCAGAGCAGAATAGTTCCTAGTTAGAAACTTTCTTCAAGCTGTGATTGTTCAAAGCCATTATACTTGACTTGAATGTGCTTATTCAAGGCCTACCATCGAAGAAGTCACACCATGGTGAAACCTGCAGTCTGAGTGCGGGCTTGAAAAAAGTTTCAAACGGGAACTATGCGGCTACAGCGTCCTTTCTGAAGATGTGGCATAATTGTGTACAGTTGACTTTAGGTTGACCACTAGAATTGCCTTTATGTACACTTAGACTTAGAGAGTCTCCACCCCTGAGTCATTGCCAAAAAAAGTGTGTAAATAAAATTTGGTGTTGTACATCTGTGTTTCTGCAGGGTCTTGATGAACGAGGGCAGAGACTGAGGCAAGTCGAGGATGTGACCATAAAGATGGGGGCAGAGTCCAAGAACCTCGGAAGGACCACTGGCAAGCTCAAGTCCAAGTACAACTGATGTTGACAAATTAAGGAGACCACTGTTTTTACTGAAGTGCCTTAAGTGCCTTAAGTGTTTTTACTTAGTCACACTTGCAATAGACAATGACAAACTATTGCAAAAAATATTGTGTCAATCTTTTAAAATTCTCTTGCCCATGTTAGAATTTGTGAGATATTGGAAAAGTAGAACACGCTGTTTTCATAACTCTTTCAATCTCTCATAACAGTGCCATATCAGTGAACGCAATGTAAGCATTTCCTACTATGAAAACACATTTTATTGTCAAAAGGTTATTAGAAAATTACTAGATTTAGACTGATTTTGATATTGACTCATGTTAACTTACTACTTTTCTTTTATGAGTTTGTAACAGCTGATATCTGCTTACTGACAGCCATGACCCAATTTTTTGATAGATATTTTTTGCTATACTAGTATTCGTTTTTGACCAATGGAAATAGGGTGATCCTGGCTGCCATTAAAAATGAGCAGTTTGTGGTAAGAGAGTGGAGGCACCATGGTCAAATTAGATTTGTATGTTTTGGTTTTGCTTTTATAATATTGGAGAATAGCCTTTTCAGCAAATATAAAAAGATTATCAATTTCCCTAATGATAGCCAAAAAATCTGGAACCAAAAGTGACAAGGAAACCTAATGTATGCTTTGTGTCTCATTTTCATGGATTCTTTCGCCCTCGGGTTACATTAAATTCAGAACTGAGCCCTACAGAAAAAAATTGAAATGAATTTTTACTGTTTGCACATTGTCTTTCTAAAAGTGAAAATGTTTGATACTCCGAGCGGGCTAAGCTGTCTGAGCAGGCGGGCATCACTCCCAGCGCCATAGAGTTATCGGGGAGCCCCAGATGGCATAGTTTCCAGGCTAAATTTTAACACAATCATATAAATTACTTCTCATGTCATTGGAAATACACGAGTATGTGCATAAGGAACTTAACTACATGTTCACTGCACGTCATGGTTTTATTTCAGCTACATGTATGATCAGCAAACTGTATTGCTTCTGTTCAGAAAAGCAAATGATATCTAATAATTGTAATTAATACTATAATATAAATCTGGCTACATGAATAATTTCAGAGGTACTGTTTACTTTCTCATCGAGAGCACAACACCACTGTTATTTGTAGTATTTTAATCCTGTGGTTATACAAAGATAAAGCTTTGTTGCATTTTAAAAGTCCATCATATACAAATGTACTTGTTTAGCTACTAACTCTAGTAGCATTGTTGCTATGCCACTTGATCAAATTTGTTACAGTTTATAAGGATGTGTTTTAGATGTTTTCTTGTCTCATGAAAATATATCACTGAATCTGTAATGTTTGTGAATCATTAGTTACTTTCTTTAGTTTCCTGTTTCTTTAGTTTCAATTCTAAGGATATTTAAGGAAGGATAGTATAGACAAGCCGTTGACAAGCTACAAAGAATGTTATGTATGGTCACATTTCCAAATATGGTTGGGTTGCTTTGCAGGAACGGAGAATAAAAGTGTACATCAAGAAATAGACACAAATTATGCTCATGATTCGCCAAAAACAGTCACTCAAGCAACTTGATAAAATTTTGAAACAGACGTTTCTGGCAACATCCACTAGCACTGTCTTTGGTCATCAGTGACAGTACAACTGACGAAAGACAGTGGATGCTGTCTGAAACGTCTGTTTCAACATTGTATCCAGTTGCTTGAGTAACGGTTTTGGCGTTTCTTATTATCTGGATGTCTTATCTTCATCAACGTATGCCCATGATTATTATTTTCTAATTTTTTTTTGTGTCATACTTTTCCTCCCACAAAACCGGGGTCCAGTTTGGAAATGTGACCTAGCATGATTGAGAGGCGTTGGAATCACATGAGATCAATTCATGTTGCTGGTTTCTTTGGTTAAACACCTGCGTCACAATCCATGCGAGCGTCGTCCGAATTTGTAGATCGCCCGAAGCTCGCCGAATTTCAAAATCGCCCGAGCGTCCGACTCATGATTTTTTTGCTGAAAATCTGGCCCGTCACAAATTGAACGAGGCCCGGGTGACGTCCGTCGAACACTGATAATTTTAAATCTCCCATGAGATAGTACAATCTCTTGGACATAGACGAAGTCAGAATCGACTAACTTGGTAAAGAGCCAGTATTTGGATCAACATTGATATCTGAGTTGTGGAAAATATGTAGGGCCTGAGTAGAGTGGACGGGCACAGTGAAAATAATAACATTAACAAGAATTTTGTGATAGACCAACTCAAATGCTACCACTAGAGCCACAAAAACAACAAACCCGTATATCTAACGTAAATGCTATGATTTTCACCAAACGGAAATCGACCAAAGCTCGGGCGAACGTCGTCGGAGCTTCGGCCGACCGTCAATAAACCTATCGACGCCCAGCCGACGCCTGGGCATGCTTTGGCAGACAAGCAGTGTTTGTTTGATAGATTTGTAATCAATTTGGACCGTGAACTAGTCATTTTGTGGAAAAACAAACTTCAGAAAGTCAAGTATTATTTTAGCCTCAGTTCATGAATATATAGATTGACATATCCAAACCAATAGCAAAAGAAAATGGAAGTATTGTCCTCGGTGTCCACATTTCATTTAAAATCATTTTTTCACTGAAAATGTAACTTTGCAATAAAAAAAAGTTTGATAGCATTCTTTGACAAGTTAAAACATTATTCTTTATCATCTTATGTTATAGACCAAACAGTCGTTATTTTTTATTTTGGACCTCCTTGGACCATAATGTCCTCGCTTGAACCGACAAAAGATATTGGCCGAGTGTTATCCTTTGCTCGGGCGAGTAGCGGGCAACCTGTTGACGACCTCGCCGAGCTCAAAAATCGCCGCCTGAATTTAAGCGCGCGAATGTCGGCCGAGTTCCTAAAAATCGCCCGAAGCCCGGCCGCGTAATCGACAGGATGTCGACCGTACTTAGGTCTAAAATGCCCATTTGCAGCTCACCGACACGTCGGCCGAGCTGAATTTTTGATTTCTAACGGGGGTTTTACCACGGGCGATAATGGATAGTACTGATTGGTTGGTACAGAAGTAGTCTTATGATACTCTTATTGTGTTTTTCTGGGTTTGTCCATCATTTTATTTTTCTGGTTTTGCGCTGTGGCTGATCGACAATTGGTGAGACAATTCACAACCAACCATTTGGCAATAGTTTACACTGCACGAAATGGCCTCGTTTCCCGGCGTATACGTACCGGGATTTTTCTGTATTTTTGTCGGATACTGACGGATACTGACGGATACATGCGGATTCGTGTAACGTATCCGACTATTTCCGCACCGGTATATGGAATATTTCCTGAAGAATCCGAAAGTAAGGGATTTTCGACGAATACGGAGCCGTACACTGTACGGAAATGCCACCGATCCTGACGGATACGAACAGGAATTTTTTTGTATTTTTGGCGGATACTGACGGATATATGCGGATTCGTGTAACGTATCCGACTATTTTTCCCTTGTCGGAAAAACGGATTTTGCTCTCCACAAATCCCTAGCTACACCTATCATAGCGTGGAAAAATCAACAGAGAGAAAAGCGTTTGGCGGTACACAAATTATGTTTAATCAAGAAAGTCTGGCAAGTTCGACAAATCCCGGGGGATTCCCGTGGGAATACATTGACCAGTGGTACACAGATATATGATATACCGTTCCCAAAGGAGAGAACATGTATACATTGGTTTTCAAACGACTACGTATATATATCGGGACCACTACATCGTCGCTACAAACGTAGCAACAAAATTTTTAGACTATTGAAGAACAGTTGATAAACAAACAGGGCATTGCAACCCAAAAAAGGATAAGGACTTGGAGACTTTGGTACAACAGTTGATAAACAACAGTCTTTGGCGACCGAAAGCGCTAAGGACTTGGATACACACCGTGCTATATGATTATAATACGTACTTACTAGCAAATCAGCGAACTTAACGCGTAACAAAGGTGACAAGGTGAGTTTACATGAAGTTATCAGCAAGGTAAGCATTACTACTAGAGATTTACAAGCTATGGTATCAACTTAACACAACTGTGTTATTAGGTAAACGTGAAAGGTCATAAAAATATTTACAAAGTGAGCGGCACGTAGGCGCGCTTGAAAATAAGTTATTGGTTATGATAACTAGTAAGGAAAATCTAACTAGACGTCGTTCGACTTAAGATGTGTTAACGTCAAGTATTAGGGTAAACAAGGTCAAAAACATAGGTGAAAAAAGAATCAACAACATAGGTGCCTTCAAAGTGATCTAAGCAGTTTAAAGGGCATTGCTATAGCAAAGCACCGGCGACTGTGTTACCAGGCGAGGTATACCGGTAATAGTGCATGATGTAGTAAGATAAAGTCTACACAAAAAGTAATAAACAAGCAACAGCTTGTAGAATAAGAAAGGCTAATAAGCAAACACAAAATTTGAAATAAGCAAACATCGACATGATCGTTGACTCATGTAATATGTAGGCGATGCAGAGTTTCGCTGGTGCGTACAAGATGCAAGTTGCCACAGAGATTCACAGGTACACACAATTTACTAGTTGGAACAGAGTTATATTGATAAATACAATATACAAGGTGGTACAGAGTTTCTCAGATACATACAAATATATCCAAAATGCAAGTTGGTACAGGGATTCGCTGATACATACAGTATATAGGATGTTACATGGTAAATTCTCAGGTCACAGTAGAAGGTTTGTTATCAGGTTAAGGGCGGATATAGATTGAATAGGCGGACGAAGACCATCTACCTAACGAGCGCAGCTGGGAGTCAGATACTCCGTGCTGCGCTGCGTGTGTCGCAGCACCAATGCGAAATGAGTGTGGGGTGATTTTGTGAATGTCAAGACCCAAGTGAGCTACGCAACATCTTAGTTTTCTGGCAAAGCAGTTTTTGGAGACGGGACTACCGTCACTACGGAGGAAAAGGCAACCCGCACGGTTCCCTCGTAGTGATAGGTATTCAAACATGTTTGACACTGGGCAGTAAATACTACCATGTTGCGGTCGGATTGCGATAGAGGCAGAGCAACCAGGGGTGCTGTGTTTGAAGGACGAAAATCTGACCATGATGGGGGCGTGAATTTCAGTAGGAGGGGGCAATTGTAAGTTAGCGAGCTGCAATGTGTGCTGGGAATTAGCATCCCACGTGATCTCAGAGATTCGGGTCATGGCATAAAATGCGAATAGGTACATGGTTTTGAAGAGCTGCTGGTCATACTGGAGGTTTGTCAGAGTTTGTAAGGAATCAATCAATGATTTGAGAATTGGTGGAGAGATTGGAAGCCGTCCGTCTGGGACGCGATGTTTTCGAATGGCTAGCAACAATTTTTGGATAGTGAAGGATTGAGTTGGATCAGAGATACCGAGCAGCTTGTGGAGGAAGCTAATGGCCGATAATTTGGAGGTAATGGTTGCCGGAGCAGACCCATTTTGGTGAAGGGAAGCAACGAATTGAGAGATCATCTTGACAGGGACTGGGGGGTATACGTCGCACCCGGTTAGTTCTAGCGCAAGCGTACGAAGTTGGTGCCAGGCCAGGCGGTACGCACGCAGAGTAGATGGGGCTATAGACGAGAGGAGAAGGTTGTTTACTGTCTGATCAAGGCTGGCGGCTGTAGATGGGAGGGGACCGGTATGGGGTGAATGTCCATTTGTGGGAACGTCCGCCGGAAGTGGGTGATCTGTAGGCGAGAGAGACAGTCAGCCATGATGTTTTCTTTACCTGGGATGTGAATGGCACGGCAAAAGATGTTGTGTTGTAGGGAGATGAGAACAAATTTGCGTAGAAGCGGCATGATCGCCTGGTTTTTGGACGTCTGTCGGTTTATAACATGAACCAGGGCTTGATTGTCGGTATGGAGGAGAATGCGTTTGTTTTGCCACAGGCGTCCCCATACGTGCAGGGAAAGTACAATTGGGTAAAACTCTAGGATTGTGATGTTTTCGGCGTGAAATTCCTGGGGCCAAGCTCCGTAGAGCCACGAGGTGCGGAATATGGCCCCGTAGCCTAGCGACGCCGCCGCGTCTGTGTAGAGGTGGAGAGTGGAGTCTAGTGTGAAACTGTCTTCAAGGAAGAACGATTTTCCATTGAAGGATAGGAGAAAGGTGTGCCACATGCGGATGTCTTGTTTCACGTTTGAGGAAAGGGGAATCCGCACTGACGAGGAAGAGCGGGATTTAGTGAGGTCGATTAGGCGCCTGAGGAACGCCCGACCAGGCAGTACCACCTGGCAGACATGATTTAGGAGGCCGATGAGTGATTGGATTTGTTTTAGGGTGGCCGATTCCAGAGAGAGAAAGAGAGATAACTGGTCTAGGCATTTTTGCAATTTGTCAGCCGGTAGTCTGGCTTCCATGATAACTGTATCAAGCTCAATTCCTAGGAAAGACATTACTGTGTCGGGGGCATATGTTTTGTCCTCAGCTAAGGGAATGCCCACGTCATGAGACATGTTGGAAAAGGCAGTTAGGTCACGGTTGCATGACGTGTATGTCGTATTGGCAAAGAGGAAGTCGTCTAATATATGGGTGGGGAAAGGGATATTGAGCTTGGTGCGGGCTATCCATTCGAGGGCGGTAGAAAATGACTCAAAGATGGCGCAACTCGTGCTCAGTCCCATGGGAAGGCAGCGGTCGTAATAGAATTCACCGTTATAGGTGAAGCCTAGCAGGTGGTGGTCACTGGGATGTATGGGAATAAGACGGAAGGCGGATTTGATGTCGGTTTTGGCAAGGTAGCATCCACGGCCCAAAGATTTAATGTGTTTTATGGCTGTGTCGATGGAGGAGTACGAGACGCTGGAAAGGTCACGAGGGACGCCATCGTTGATGGAGCTACCTTTTGGGGAGGAAAGATCATGTATGAGGCGGAATTTTCCAGGAGTCTTTTTGGGGACTGCGTATAGGGGAGAGAGAAACAAGTTGGAAAAGGGAGGTACAGAGAAAGGGCCAGCAACACGCATGGCCTGTAATTCTTCTTGGAGTTTTGCGGAGATGGCAGGGTGGTAGGAGTCTGAGGTTATTGTAGATGGGGAAGACGGAGGGGGATTCCGCGGGCCGAAATATTCTAGCGGAAACCCCTCGGAGAAGCCAGAGCAGAGGTATAGTGCATCTCTTTCTGGATATCCAAAAAGATATTCGCGTAAGACGTCGGCACGAACGGGAGTAGGTAGGGATAAAGATGGGCTTACTTGATTGACAGGAAAACTGTGGGCCGATGTAAACCTAGTTTTGGTTGTTGGACCGGTGCTGAGCTCTAGGGCAGAGGTAGGCTTTGTGGCCGCCGCTACGGCAGTGGGGGCAGGTATGAGTGTAGGGGCAAGCTGCTTCCAGGCATTTCCCGTTTTGTTTATGGAACTGGAAACAGTAGCCCATGGGGATGCGTGAAGTAGTCGATCGGCGGGAGCCTGTGGGACGAAAATTTGTCGTTGACTGAGGCTGAGGGGTTTGTATAGGGGTTTGTAGAGGGGTTGTAAGGGCGTCAATGTATAGCTGAAGATGTGGGCTGTTCCAGGGAGTTGTTATGGAGGACTGACGGTACGTGCGGAACAATTCATCGTACCGCAGCCAGTTGGCCCCCCTGGCAGCCATAGCTCGGATAAGGTGTTGGTAGCTCACGAGGGCTGATGACGCTGCCAGATGTCGCTGGACGTATATGTAGTGGAACACCAGAAAGGCGTTTGTCCACTGGTCTAGGGTAAGAGGTTGTTTGTGCTGGCTAGGCCGGCTGGCGAGGGTTAAAATAGGCGCCGCGCCTGCATTCGTCAGAGCTACTGTATATTGTGAGTCTATGGTCTGATTAGGGAGTAGCTGGCGGAGATCAATATATTGGTCTGTCCAGATTTTCTCCTTGGTTGACATTGAAACCCCGGAGTCAAGGGGGAGATGAAGGGTGTCAGATGCAGTTACAATATTGGGGTTATTGGGCGGGCCGTGAACGAGAGGGGGTCGTATGGTGGGGTTAGTAATATTACCCGTACCCAGAATGGCAGCAGCCAGAGCGTTCCCGTCCAGATGGGCTGGAGGCACGGCCGGGGTGGTCACTGAGTGGACGACGGGCGGGAACACGGCCGGGGTGGTCACTGAGTGGATGACGGGCGGGAACTGGGCCGGCGGCACCACTGAGGACGAGGTGGGGGGTACCGGTGGAGTCTGGACCGCTGAGGACGAGGTGGCAGGTACCGGTGGTGTCTGGACGGGTGGCACAGCTGGAACTGAGGTGGCCGGGGTAACAACGACGGGAGGGGTCTGCACCGGCGGCGTGGGTGGGGTTGATGTGGCCGCAGGCTCAGCGGTTGTCCGTCGTCTCTTGGGCGGCATGTCTAATAGAGGAATGGAGGTAATGAGGAAACACGTGGGTGCTGGGCTCAATAGCCAGAGCAAACATGTGGAGCCCTCTTGGATAGTAAATCTTAGGGCAAAGAAAATGGAGAACATTTAACTAAGGAGAGCAGTTTGGAAGTGATAAGAATTTGTATGTCAAACAGGACATAGTATTACGGTAAAATTCAACAGGGCAAACCGTAGACTGTACGCTATATCAACAGGGCGGACCGTAGGTACGCTAGTACACATGAGTATGTATAAAGGAAGTAGCAATACTCATCAACAGACACGTTGTGTCAGTAGCGCCCATAAATCAAATTAAGGATATCATCATGGCAATTGTAGCTGTACAGCATTGCATTAGGGCGAAAACACGCCGCTAAACCCAGGAAGGCGACAACACGCCACTGGTAGGGCTGAGCTGCCGTAAGATAACAGCGCTCAAAACAGAGCGTAAAACACTGCACGGCAGTAGAATAACAGCGCTCAAAACAGAGCGTAAAACATTAGGAGGGCGAGTACACGCCGTAAGATAACAGCGCTCAAAACAGAGCGTAAAACACTGCACGGCAGTAGAATAACAGCGCTCAAAACAGAGCGTAAAACATTAGGAGGGCGAGTACACGCCGTAAGATAACAGCGCTCAAAACAGAGCGTAAAACACTGCACGGCAGTAGAATAACAGCGCTCAAAACAGAGCGTAAAACATTAGGAGGGCGAGTACACGCCGTAAGATAACAGCGCTCAAAACAGAGCGTAAAACACTGCACGGCAGTAAAATAACAGCGCTCAAAACAGAGCGTAGCACATTGGGAGGGCGAGAACACGCCGCTAGACCAGGAGCGCGACAACACGCCACTCGCAGTACTGTGTAGCAGTAGAATGACAGCGCTCAAAACGGAGCGTAAAACACTGCTTGTAACTGAGCTAAATCAGCGCTCGTAGACGGGATGTTTCATAACTGCTAGCGCCCACATCATGGCTCATATAAATAAAATTAAAACTTCGCCTCGGGGCAGAAAAACACGAGTCATGGCTCAAAACATAGCAGCGCTCATAAACGGTGTAAATTATGAAACCAAGGCCCGGGACGGGGCTGGCAAAATAAAAGAAACACTGTTCATACCTGAGTATAACAGTATCATGTTCATAATTTCTCAGAGCCTATTTTGGAGGCAGCGGTCGCACCATAGGTGCAAACCACAGTGTATCAGTAGGAACATAGCATACATTTGAGCCCGACAATCGTGGCGGGCATATAGGGTGTCACATAACTAAGTAGCTATTATTTGCCGGGAGAATTTTTGCGGGTAGTAAAAGTTTGCGTGATAAGCTAGCAGGCAGGGAGGGTGGGTGGCAAATATTTGTCTGGCCTGCCCGCACGAAGTCTGTGATCGACTGGGCCTAGTGTGGGAAAGGAAGTAACCGAAGGGCCTCCTGGAGAGGCATAATCCCCGGTGCCGCCACGATGGCGACATCTGGGGTGCGAAGGAACATTTTATGACAGCCAGCGATTTGTTTCAATTAAAATGCGTTATTTTTCCCTTGTCGGAAAAACGGATTTTGCTCTCCACAAATCCCTAGCTACACCTATCATAGCGTGGAAAAATCAACAGAGAGAAAAGCGTTTGGCGGTACACAAATTATGTTTAATCAAGAAAGTCTGGCAAGTTCGACAAATCCCGGGGGATTCCCGTGGGAATACATTGACCAGTGGTACACAGATATATGATATACCGTTCCCAAAGGAGAGAACATGTATACATTGGTTTTCAAACGACTACGTATATATATCGGGACCACCAAATGCTCACTAACTGTGAGCGGGAGAATGCCCACCAATGAGACGCGAAAATGCGGAACAACAAACAATAATTTGTAAAAACCATGGACTTACGGTTGCTATGTCTTGAACTGACGAGGATTGGCGATGTAAATGCGGGATAAGAGCCCCCCTAACACTTTTGTAGTAGTGAAGCTGTCCAAAGTCTGATAGATGTAGTGAGTCGGCGAATTGTCTGGCCTGCCCGCACGAAGTCTGTGATCGACTGGGCCTAGTGTGGGAAAGGAAGTAACCGAAGGGCCTCCTGGAGAGGCATAATCCCCGGTGCCGCCACGATGGCGACATCTGGGGTGCGAAGGAACATTTTATGACAGCCAGCGATTTGTTTCAATTAAAATGCGTTATTTCCGCACCGGTATATGGAATATTTCCTGAAGAATCCGAAAGTAGGTATTTTCGACGAATACGGAGCCGTACACTGTACGGAAATGCCACAGATCCTGACGGATGCGTACAGGGATTTTTCTGTATTTTTGGCGGATACTGACGGATACTGACGAATCCAACCTAACGGATCCGAAAATTTCCGCACCGGGATCGGGAATATTTCCGGAGGAATCCGAAAATGAGGTATTTTCGACGGATACGGAGCCGTACACTGTACGGAAATCCTGACGGATACGTACAGGAAGTTTTCTGTATTTTTTAAAAGAAAATTGCGGATACTGACGGATACAAGCGGACTGTGATCCGGAACCTCAGATCCGGAGGAAAACAAAAATAGGAATTTTCGACGTATATGGGGCCGTACATTGCACGAAATTGCCCAAGATTCTGACAGATACGTACAGTATGTATTTGCCACGGATACAGACTGATCCAAGATACAGACTTTCTACAATCTTTGACATATTGTGACTCTGAATATGTTTGTATTTGCCACGAATATGTACAAATCAAACACACAAAGTTTGATAGAATGGTTGATTATTCATAAATACGCGTGCATTCTTAATTTAACGATACCCAAAACATTATTATTCAATGACAGGAAGTTTTGGGAAAGCCTGAATGTAACATTATTTCATATTTCAACATATATGCATTTCTAAGTTCAAAAACTATCAAATACAATACGGAAGTTCTATGTGGCTAAATAATCCATTTCGTTTAATGAGGGACATCCACATACTCAAAGCACCTCTGCATATGCAGGTTAATGTCGGTATATTGGGGTTGTGTAAGCACAATTGTTATAAAATGTATTACAATTAACAACCATCACATCATGGTGGTAATATTTACTGCCGTATAGTGCACTTTGACCAAAAATTTCTACATGTTCTACATATTCTACTAAAGTAATGAAAGCCTTATTTGTGGCCTGTTCTTCGTCTAAAAGATATCAGATACAAATAATTTCAAATACAGAGGTTGAAAATAGAAACTTCAAAGTAACATTATACTGTCTGAAAAACTCCCATGATGACACGCCACATTTTGCACGTAAGTAGTATATGCCGTGGAACTGCATGTGTATAATCGTCCTCTCCCCATCTGAGTTCACTTCTTCCATGCACTCTTGGTAAGGTACAGGCAAGGCTGATTTCTTCTGTATCTAGCATGTTGGACTCAGCTTGTAGTTCATCTTGTGATGAACCAGTTCCTATATGATAAAACCAAATTATGAATACATATCAATTCACATACTTAGTATTTAATTAACATGTCACATGATTTTGACATAACTGTGATCAAGGAGGTTATATAGACTATATAACCTCCTTGCTGTGATGGGCTTCGTTTCATCACAGCAGCTAACAAAAAACAAGGGTATCCATCATGCCTGTCTCAGCTAACATTGAAGTGTACCGATGATGGACTTAAGCCTTACCGAAGGAGCCTGAGGTACTCTGAGCATCTGACAGCTGATTGCTTTGTTCCAAGCCAAGCTAAGGTCCTCACAACATGTGCTGCATTTGTGAAGGAAGTATCTGCCGATGCTGTATAGGATATATATATAAAGGGAAACAATGACAAATATTAAACATATCACATAATCACATTTGTAAAAAATGAATCTGGCATCGTTTAATTGAATACGTAAAACTTACATTCATAACTTGAATATGATATTGATCAAACATGTACAGCTATAACTGAATGCAATAATCACTGAAACACACTTCTACCTCCACATAAGTTCCAGCTCACTATCCACAAACTGTGGGACCTTTGTGGGACAAATACTTATGACATTCTCTTCCGTTACAGGATATCTTTAACTATCTTTCCCTCAACCGCTTGCTATGTTGTATCTGAAACGTTAACCAGACACAAATGTCTGTTGACCATTGGCAAGAACGAACAAATTGAAAGCTATAAATTTCCTAGATCCTAACGGTGTAGAAGTGCAGGTCGACTGGACAATTCTTAATGTCATGCAAATGCGATGATATGTCAAGCCACAATAGGAGGATAACTGACGTTCAAACTAGTTAGAAACAGGAATTTTCCAATTTGTACTTACCAAAGGGCAGTCTCTCTAAATGATGAATTGACTCCCTACCAACTTTACAAGGGGGAGGGGGGCGACGAATATTGCATGCACGAAGAAGACTACTTCGCAATGCCGCGCGTTTGAGTTTACACCGAATCCCCTTCGACTCTCAAGTCACTAAAAATCACTGGTCGACCATGGTAGACTCTGACGATGCCATGTTAAGCACAGAGAGTGATGAAACGCCGTTCTTGTCTCCGTGCTGTTCACCGACAAAACCGTTTCTCGCGCCTGACGTCATGACACGCAGTGTCTTGTGGGAGATCGGCCACGAATCCGTGTTCCGTATACGTCAGGATTTGTCGGAATTGTTGGATCTGAGGTGCATCGGATCCAATCGGAAACGTTCCGTATCTGCTATGATGCACGATTGCGGATCCGCTGGATTTTTCAGGATCTGAGATCATGCCGTGCAGTGTGTATTTGTTGGGTAGGATCCGAAGCAACTGCCGACAAACAAACAACCGATTATCTCTGCCATATTGACAAATATCTGAAAACGAGGGATCCGCGCAAATATCCTCAGGTATCCGAGGCGCATCACGGATCCAGACGTATACGGCGTCGGAATTGCCAGATCTGAGCTGTACCTGGTATTTGTCTGAATTTGCTCGGAAACGTTCCGTATTTGTACCCGAAACGTATGAAGGATCCAGACGTATACGGCGCCGGAATTGTCGGATCTGAGGTGCATCGGATTCAATCGGAAACGTTCCGTGTCTGCTATAATGCGCAATTCCGGATCTGCTGGATTCGTCAGGAAATGAGATCATGCCGTGCCGTGTGTATTTATTCGTCAGGATCCGAAACAACTACCGACATACTAACAATCCGAACATTCCGAATATAAAAAAACGAGGGATCCGCACAAATATTCTCGGGTATCCGAGGCGCATCACGGATCCAGAAGAATACGGCGTCGGAATTGGTCGGATCTGCGGGCACCTCAGTATCCGAGCAGTGAACTGGGATTTTTCCGGATTCGCTCGGAAACGCCATGAGGCCCGATTCCGGATACGTCGGATCCGCCAGGATACGTGGCCATTTCGTGCAGTGCTAGCCCAGGGCACATTCCAATATAACAGCAATTATTCCTCGTATTGTTATGTGTATCCCGTCGGTCTGTGATTTTTCCCCTCTACTGTCCGTCTGTGTGACATTTCTCCTCTAATTCTTCATTTCCGCCCGCAAGTCGGTCGTGATTTGTCTGACTTGAAATCACCAGGTTATATGTCCAATCAAATCTGATACTAGAAATAGGAAGTTCTTTTTTTCCATGAAAATTAGGACTAGTTCTGCTCACACCCTGGTCAGTATGTGGTGTCGGAATCTCGGACCCCTTCTTTGCCCTACGGCAATGCTACACTTGTAACAAAAGGAACCTTGAATAATTGACTTGTTGCTATAGGTACCATCCATCATGTAAAATTCCTTGTCGTGCTTACTTAATTATCAGCCATTCCTGGCCTCACCTTCCATTCTTCCATTTTTGTATCTTAGCTGGCTGACACATTTGTCTGCATTAACCTTTATACCTTGTAACTACGTTACTTCCTCAAATGTAATAACAATTTTCAACGGTGGTGCGATCAGAGCTTATGTCCGTTGATTTCTAACTTTTGCAACTTCTGCATTGTATGCCGTAGATTGTATGCGTTATGACACCAAAATGACCAAATGCCCCTCGGACGGATCATTAACTCTTAATTGTCTAACCATTGCAATCAGCCACAGTGCAAAACCAGAAATCAAAATGATTATAGACTATTATAAGACTACTACTGTATCAACTAACCAACCAGCAGTATTCATTATTGCTCATTTGCATAACTGTAGCTGGAAAGAGTATATATTCTGCATCCCGTCTCCGCTTTTTATCACTTCATTCAGATTTCTTCAAAAAGATCTTCAAACGTGAGCCGCAACGTGAACGTAGATACAGATTCAATTTTACTCTACACTACGCCTACTAGTGCCGTGTTAGATGTTACATAAGAAACATCTGAGATTCTCTCCTGCTTTAGTTTTTTGTTTGCAACCGTTGAAATCTTTTAGGATGTATTCGTCCTTTGTTGTAGTTTAAAGCAGGTTTATTTTAGTTTCAGTTCGCGCACACCGCCACTCGCCCGTAAAAAGGGAAGTGATGGTAAGAGTGGACGAAAGGTAGACGTGATAAAGGTTGTAATCTAGCATCACAGTTCAGATATTTCCATAGCTAAAGCCCCCTCTCACTGCACCCGCGGCACGCTTGCGGCGTCGCTGAGTCCTAAGAGCTGGATTTGTGTAACCCTTGAGTTTATAATGGGAATATCTTTCAAAACGTACAAGTCTGGCCGAAATACAGCAAAACATATATTAAAAGGTTAAAAAAATATATGTTTTTTGTCGATGAAATTCGTGCCGAGGGTCAAGGGGAGCTTAAAACCGCGGATTTTTCATTTCTACGGCCGAGGAATAATTGCCTGCTGCTAGTAGTGAAATCCACAGAGGTGAAGGGACATTTTAACCGTGTAATCATCTGATGGTATCAGGACAACTCGGCCCCTGGGACAACTCGGCCCCTAGCCATTCGGGACAACTCGGCCCCTAGCCATTCGGGACAACTCGGCCCCTAGCTCAGGAAAACTCGGCACCTAGCCCCAAAACTGGCATAGTTCAGCAAACAGAACAGGAACTTTTTAAAATCTATGTTTACTTAGGAATAAAACATGTTTAACTGCCAAACATTTCGTAAAAAAAAAAAGAAAAATTGTGAAACTCTACAGGTCACGTCCCCGGAACGCTTTGATAGTTTGAATATCAATAAGGAAGTTTTATTATCTCGGTTGTCTCGACGCGTTTTGAAAACCTACAAACTGTTAAAATGTCCAACAAAACATAATGAACTGCTATACATGTAGTTTAATCGGTAATAAGTTATAAGCACTTTCATAACAGAACATAAGCGTAGCGAGACGTTCGTGAAAGAGCGTCGAAAATAACAAAAAAAATGGCGTCGCCGTGCCGGCCCGCAACATGCTTTTGACGGTCTTGTAACGTTTGAGACTTATGGAAATGCAAAAATGCTTATGTAGGGACTGAGTTTTGTTTCTTAAAATTTTTATTCCACTTATCAGCCTGTCAGATCGGTAGAAATGTCATTCTTCGAGCCCCAAATACACTTATCATGCACTGAGTAATAGGTACCGAGTTGTCCTGAGCTTGGTGCCGAGTTGTCCTGAATGGCTAGGGACCGAGTTGTCCCAGGGGCCGAGTTGTCTCGGAATCATTCAGATTTTCTATTCAGATTTTCTAAAAGATATAATTTCCCCTCAGTTGAAGCCACACCATGAAGCTGTTTGTTTCCATGCTGCTTGTGACGATGGTTGTCGCCGCCCTGCTGATTGACGACTCCGACGCTTGGAGGCGGAGGAGGCGGAGGCGCGTATACGTAGGAACTACGTATTTTTTGGACAATAAGGATAAGAAGGCCGTGCAAGTGGAGAAGTCGCTCCTGGCTGAACTGGCTGAGAAAACCGATGAGCTGGCCAGGGAGGCACAGGTGTTAGAGGATCTGGAGGAAGATGACGGTAAGGAATTTCACTTATTGCTAAAAAAATCCTGTAACACTGCCGAGAGTATAAATGTGAATCTTATGTGCATTTGAACGAAAAAATTCCAGAAATGTAATCTCCAAGCAGATCTATCGGTGGCAAGGCAGTATCAAAAAGGGCCCCACAGTATCAGAAGCCTCTAGCGGCTTTTGATTTACATATTTGTCTGTGACACCGCCCCCTTTTCTGTCAATCAAAAATCATTCCGCTCCACTTATCAGTCTTTTTCAATCATGGGTTTCACAATGTGTTTTATATCATCCCTTTCGCAGATTTTTTTGCTGAAGTCACATTTTCTCACATTCTCAAAAGTTCCCCGTCAACTTCACATTAATGCCATAGTTATACCCGTGGTACGCAATATTCTAGAGCTCGTATACCTGTGTTTCTTTACCCGTGTTTCTTATCATACCATACATGTGCGTAAATTCGAATGTTCACGTTAATATTTTTGTGTACAAAAATGTATATCGAAAGACATTTGATGTAGATTTGATGTGTTTTTAGCACAAGAAATCCGCCGTTGCTTCTACATGTACTAAAAATTTTATTCCTGGCCTCACCTAAGGACTAAGGATATGAGATAGTAGCTTTGCCATTCTTATTTTCCTGTTGCTAATAGTGATGTCCTTATTTACAGACGCTCGGAAGCGACGTTAACTCCTGTAACCTGAAGTGGCAGCCTACCGGACGAGCGAAGACCGCAGTTTTCACTGGCGTCAAAAGGCCACGATTAAACGTTAGGTTGATGAGAATGAAAATTGTAACAAATTCAGTCTTGTTATAATCGTTATCTACATTGTGTTTCTTCTTCGTGTTGGTGCTAAGTATTACGTTGTGCATTGTATCTTATTTCTTGCAACTTGTAATATTGCCTGGCTCATTCAAGAGACCACTACAATATCAACAATTTGAAAAAAATATCTTCAGTGTCTAACAGTAGATACAACCCTCACAAGACTCGAACTTTATGTAGGGAATGAAAAATACTCTGTACACGATGATTATTCAATAAAACCTACGGGAGAAAACATGTGACTGACATTGTCTTTGTTTCCATTTTATGCCATGGCCCCAGCGAAACAACATTCTACAAGTTCTCATTTCTACATTAGCCAGGATTGTGCAAAAGCAACGCAATATGTTTTGCAAGTCTTAGCTAGCATGAATAAATTAAGGAGTGGTATGAAAATTGTTTCTGCGTCTGAAAATCGTTCAGACTCTCTCACGAACAAGCAGCTTAGAGACAAACCACCTATCGTAGAAACTTACTAGTAATTGTGACTTTAATTTGAAATCACTCATGATAGTTCAAGAAACGTAGAATAAATGATATTAAAGGACATGTAATTGAGGACCCTGTTAAAACCCTAACATATTGGGAAAATTTGCTGCTGGAACATAGCTGTTATTTGGTTGGGCCATGTTGACTTGATTATATGGATGGTATACTATGGGAACCCTAAAACTGATACAAGCGTGCAAATAAAAAAAAACGGTTGTTAAAAGAAAAGTTGCTTTCATTATGAAATCTACGTATACGTGGTCAGGAAGGTCGAACAAATGAGAAAAAAATACAGGGTATGGTAAAATGGAAAATAGACCTCATTTTTGTCTTTGGAATTAATTTAGGCATCCTCCACCATTAATGTCCGTTTTCCGAATTTCAACGGCACATATTGGGTCATTTTGAAGCTGCTTTGTACGAAATACAGTATGCTGTACATGTGGTTAGAATTTTTTTGAATTGACTATGAATGTTTGTGTTCTGAGCATTGTTTTGAAATTGTACCTAGGAGGCATTGAAGGTGATCCTCTCAAGAGAACGGGTAGTTTTGAATTGTCCAAAAGTATATCAAAATCAATAAGATGGCCAATTTCACGTATAAAACTTACTCCCGTATAAAGTGCAAAGAGGACATTGTAAGAAACAGTGAAGGGTAGATTCACAGGGGCATCCACAGCTGCATGAAGGACTGGAGGCTAAGCCTCGCTTAGACTAGACTATAATCAAGTTAAGGTTGCACGTGCCAACGCGAAGCCGGGCGAGAAGGGCGCCGGAGTAGCGGGGACCACAGTTATAATGGGGGAACAGAAGGGGACGTACTAATTTAGTAAGATGGTTTCGAAACAGAGAGTATCTTAAAAGAGTGAACCTCTGATTCTGACAAGCAAACGAGCTTTGGTCTACTTAACGACTCAGGCCCTTTTTCTCGTAGATAACGTAAGCACTGTTTTCTATAGGCTTAGGGACATTACCGCGTGTTAATAGCGGTAGGTAAGTAGTTTGAAGACTCTCCAATGATTACTAGAATTTATTTACTAAAAGGGAGAAATATCTAAGAATTACAAACATTCGACACAGAATGATTACAGACAAATTCAATGTCGAAAAAGCCAGACATAACCGCATTCCATCGCAGCAAAATAATTTGTCAACATTGTAACTTAAATAAGATAGAAGATAAGTGTCATTTTGATTTATTACTGTTGACTACACGTGCACGTTATACAACAATGAGAGAAATGTTTTCGTTTTTCTTCATTTTTTTCGGGCAAGAATGCAACGTCAACTGTTTCACCCGAGCTTACGACTGACAAATAATTTCTCGAATTAAACAATCGCAAGGTATACAAATAACTGGCTTCCACTGTAAATACAGCTGGCAGGGCCCCAGATGCAAATGACCGGATGCCTAAAATCCGCTTCAAGGCGGAAGTGAATATATAGCCCGCCCCAGAGGTGTCGTCAAGAAAACAAAGTTCAATCCAAAATGGCGGCACCAACAAACTTTGTTGCGTTCGTCTTCCTGACTTTCTCACTGATTCTGGCCGTCCAAGCCCGCAACAGGCACCGCCCGAACTTGGAATACGACGAGAGACAAGAGGATGGACCGAACTACATGATTGGCGTGGGCAGAGCTGACGTGACGGGCCCCGCTGCTGAAGTCAACATGGTACGTAACGTCCAGATGGTGGCATGGTGTTCCGACCTGTAACGCTAACTGTACCGCTATGTGCTTGGAAGTTGTTCATATTCATAACTTAACGTCACTAGACAGGCATGAAACAAGAGAATGGCACTCCTTACATGAAACTGCACAAAATTATATCAGAAGCGGATGTTTCCTCAAATTCTGAAAGCCGAAACAGGAACTGTTGACAAATTATATTGCGATCATCGCATGATTTATCTCCAAGTAGATGTAAGGTGCACCTCAGTTTTGCGGCCTGAAAAATTGAATGATATATTTTACGCAGCGCTTTCTGTGTCTGTCTTTTCGTGAACAAGGTAATTTAGGATTTTTTGGTTGATTTCTTATATGGTGTGGTACTGGTATATATGGCTGTGACAAAAACTGGACATGGTTAGATTTTTAGCCTCCTGGTGGTTGAAGCTAGGTACTGCAGCAAAACTTCAGGTTTTGATATCTCGTGTTCTGGACAAGCCATGGTCACGATTTTTGGTTGATAAATAGCTGTTGTGCTCAGGAAGATTTTTTTGCAATGATTTAATTTCGTAGTAAGAAGAAAATCAAGTGTTTGCGTTAATGTTTGAGTACAGTAGTGGAAACAAAAATTTTGTGATGGTTTTACTAGTAAGTTCATCATGAAACTGTCAAGTTGCAAAAAAAACAACATGCAACATGAAACCACTGCGAAAATTTCAAGAATTACAATTGTACAGTAAACAAGAAGAGGTTGTGGTGAACACCTGTTCAACATTTCCTGTCTTCACACAGATAGTTTGTCTTCAAGTGAGATAAGAAGAACGCACAGCTGGGAAGTCTTCCACCATTTTATTGATGTAACAAACACAGTGTATGTTGTGGATAACTGTTCAGATTGTGCTGACTTATACTTAGGGCTTAATCTAAACAGGGGAACAGTGGCGCTACGCCCCCATGCCCTGACCATGTGCCCCCTTACCCTAGCTGATGAGCAGATCCTCTGACAAGCATAAAATTTTGATTGACCAGGGATGCTATATGTAACATGTGGCCACAGTCTTCAATTGCGACCTGTCTGACAGTAATTTGCCCCTCAGAAAGCCTCATACAATTCCGCATTGAAACTTAAAATTCTCTAAAACTCGACACTGTGGAGTTTAGGGAGAAAGCCCCCTTCCACACCTTCCCCTTGCTTGGTCAATTCGCTCACTAGCAATGCTCCCCCAAATAATTTTTCCCCACCAAAAAAGAAAAGACTGTCTGTGTACAGTAGTTTTGGATTATTCTTGAAGGTCTCTCAAACCCAGTGGCCACTGTTTTCGGTGGATTTATGTAACCCGGTAGATCTATAAAATGTTAATGGAGTTTACATCCTTTTTTCCCACACCTTACAAAGAGTCTCCTGTACTATTCAGTATTAGAACAAAAGGTGGTATGATTATAAGGAATGTTGGCCTTTTGCCCTATGGACTCTTTAGTCCAGGATGCATTCCTTCTTTGCTAGGTGATTTGAGTGTTGTTGTTTTTAATAAAAGAAATTCTGATAGTGATCACCTTAATCTGAAAACAACAACATACAAAAGGACTTGAAATGATAACCTCCATTAACATTTATCTGCCGGGTAATACATAAATCTGAGACTTTGAAAACAGTGTGTTTGAGAGATCTCTCTATATATAGTTAAGCGCAGCACCCCCCAGGTATACACAGTGGATATACAGGAATACATTATACTGGCGGATGTTGAGTTTGAGATCTGTTTGGATGTATCTTTTCAGGGTGGCGGAATTATGTACCCTGGTGGAATTACACGTATGTTATTAGTTATTGTCTACGTTTGTACAAGCCTCACAACTAGATAATGAAGGAAGAACTTTATTGCACGACAATGGTACAAAGTACAACAATTCTTAAACATAATTACAAAATAGAAGTATAGAATAAAACTTAACATCCTAATACAATACAATAACAGAATAAGGGCTAGCATACGTTATGAACAAAAGTATTGAAAGATTATGATGTTGTCTGCTCAAACATAAAGCACCAAGACTAAGCACTGTGTCTTGAATATTAAACAATTCTGACACTCTCTCCATGCAGATGGGTTATGCCAATCCTTCTCAGCAGAGCACGGGCATCCACATTCGCCAGTTCAGTCGAGCCTTCGTCGTGTCGGACCCACAGAACACCACTCGTACCGTGTTTGTCAGCGTGGACTGTGCCATGATCTCACAGATCCTCAAGATAGAGGTGAGCTGTAATGTCAGGCTTCTCTAGTTAAGTGAAGTTGTGGCTTATTTTTTAAAAGTTACATCTAAAATGGATCAAAATGCAACCCGCATGCATGTGTATTCAGGTTAGTGCAGTAGCAAAATAGGAGCTATTTGTGTGTGTGGATATTTTTTATATCTTACCAGCATCAACCCATGACAAAACATTTTTAAGGCACTAAGGCACTCAGGCTTTTCATTTGACGTTATTTGTACCATGTTGGATTACAAGTGTGCGTCTCCTAAACATGCCAACATGGCCGCTGGGCACCGTTATTCAAATTGTAATTACTTTAAAGGCAATGAAAAGCCTCTATAGGGTAACATAAGGGTTTTTAATCAGACCAATTCTGTTGTCACCGGTCAATAGTCCTCTAGGTACTATCCTTATATTAGATTTAGAGCAATACA